>NW_020944090.1:97458-183854 GCF_900497805.2 Vombatus ursinus | reverse complement strand
ACATTGCCTAACTGGTTCTGGAAAGACACTAAAGGGTTCATGAGGGACTGAATTGCATTTAACAGGAAGAGCTAGTAGTGGGAAGGGAATGGGGGTGGACTTAGGCGGGGATTATTTCATACCTTTTACCTTTGAGGCCAAGATACATGTGTGTGTGGTGGTGAGGAGAAGGAGTTGCAATCCCTTACCAATAAAATCTTTGGGTGCACCTGGGAAAATCAGACACAAAAGACTAGAAAGGGAAGTTGAGATTTCAGACTCTGCCCAACAGCTGACATCTAACTCTGTACTTTGTTAATTTCAATTCTGCTTTAGTAAATGAACTCTGATCTACATATGAGGAAGTGATTCTTTGGATAGTGATGATTTTGGGAGACTAGAATCTCAATGGGATGATGGGAAACTAGGAAAAATTTATGAGGTATCATTTGAATCATAGCTGTCCCTAGATAGGAAACTTAGGAGAATATCGAGAAAAGTTAAGTTAGTGGAAAACAAAACAAACAAATAACCCAACAACAAACAATGGTGTTTCATGCACGTGCCAGGAATAAGATGGTATACAGTTGAAATTTTGCATACTTTCTGGCCAGATTATAAATTTCTTGAGGGCAGGAATTGTCTTTTGCCTCTTTTTGTATGCTCAGTGTTTAACACAGTGCCTGGCGCATAGTAGACACTTAAATGTTTATTGATCAATTTATTGAGTAGAGCAACCCACAAGAATGGGTTTTTCTTGTCCACTGAGCTTAGAGCACCACCTTGTGTTTAAGTCATACCTAACATCCTAGACGGTCACATCAAACCACCCTTCATAGTGCTATTAATAGATGAAATGCTGCTTCTGCCATTGTCAAAGTGAAACAAAGTGCTTCAGAATTTTTTTTTTTTGTCAATTGTGTGACATATAACAGGGCAGCAAAAAATATTAACAGATTGATTTGATGTTTGTTTATATAGCTCGGCTCATCTTCTCACTGGCTGAACCTGAACAAAGCCTTTAAAACTTTTTCCTCAGATTTTTCTCATTTAGTTTTTGGAAGTATGAATTAGGTCTGGAGAGCTATCACCTGGTTCCTTCCACTTACTATTAACAACCTGATTTTCAGTTGCATGGTTTCTTTTGTCATAATTTTTAATTCTGGTCTCCCTCACCCATAATCTCTTATGTCAACATACAATAATACAGGAAGTCTGGTGCTGGCTGTGACATTAGAGGACCTGGGTTCAAAGGCCACCCTTGATCCTACCTCTTTGACTTTGGGCAAGTCACTTAACATCCTCAAGTCTCACTTTCATTCCATGTAAAATGAGGGCGTGTGTGAGGTTGGAAGTGGCCCTAGAAATGGCCAAGTCTATGAGCTCCAGGTCTATTACCCTATGAGGTCAGCCCAAAGCGTAGTTACCCTTCTTAGGCTAAGCCCTTTTCACTTTCTAGTAATGGCACAGTTCCTTTTAGTATTCCTTATTCTAGCCCTGACAAGTGTTTTCCTTGACTTAAGTACTGCTGGTAGTGCTATATGATCCTATTTGTTTCCTGACCCCAATATAGCATTGCTTCATCTATTTGTCATTGTCTGGAGAGATGAATTTTGTTTCAGGTAACTTTTACTTTTAAGGCCCAAGGTATTTAATTTATTTCTACTACTTCGTGTGAAAGTTTTTCTAAAATGTATCATATGCTTCCTTGCCTTCTGAATATCATTTAAATTCTGGGTTTTTGGCTCTGTTCCAAATAATTATGATAGTCCTATTTTCTAAACTTAAAAATCAGGACATATGATCTGAGAAAGGGATATTCCTTTTTGCAAAGTCTTGTTAAGTACGTATACATTATTTTCCCAAGATGGGAACTGCCCTGGAAAATCTCAGACATATAATTGCCATATAGTTTGGGTGAAGTTGAGAGAGAAAAATGATCTTTAGGCAGGTAAGGTGTTGCTGTTCCTAATAATTTTGACGTAAGGTCTTTTCAATCCTGATTCCATACCATACTTTCCCTTTTAGGGACTTACCCTTCTTTTGTCAAATCAACCAGATCTAGTCTCCAGTTCTCTTTCCACATTGATTTCCTGATACCATCCCTCCTGGCCCTGATGTTTGTTTCTTCTTTTGCCCCAATTTCCCTGTAGTTCTATCATATCCTTGTTCCAGTCATGTATATGTATGTGTATATGATATGCACATCCCAGTTCTGGCCCTACCTCTCAACTCTTAATTGCCAAATTTCTAGAAAAAGTTGGCTAGACTAAATGTCTTCACTTCTTACCATCGTTCTTAATCTTGTGCTTTGGAAAAGGTATTTCCCTTCCTCACCCTACTCCACTAAAACTATTTTCTTAAAGATCACCGGCGATTCAGGCCTTATCCTTGACTTCTCTGTGGTTTTTTGTATTGTTGGCCATTCTTTCCTGTTGGGTATTTTCTTCTTTCTTAGCTTTAAAAACAAACTTTTCTGATTATCTCCATACTGCCTCTCTTAATTGCTGTTTCTCTGCCTCTTTAACTGGCCTGTCATCCTTTTCCTGGTCTGTCAATAACCAATAACCGAACCCCAATGTTCTGCCCTTGGTCCTCCTAGTCTCACTCAAAAACTTTTTTTTCCCTTTTTGGTCTTTTATTTCTATTGCTATAATTATCCCCTCTATGCATATTGCTCCCAAATCTGGAGTTTTGTAAATTTATGTCAGTGTTGTATGCATGCACTTTGTTTTTTATTAATCCAATGATTACCAATATTTTGGAATTCATGATTTGGGGCTGTAATCACCCTGTCCAATTAAAATCATTATTAAAAACTTTGTGGTGAGAATTTGAAAATTTTCAGTACACTCCTTGAATTAATTGAAGACATTCTGAGATAATGAACAACAACAACAAAACAGTTGGGCTTCTTGATTTGTATGTTGACTGCATGAAACAAATTCACATGCCTACATTGTTTCTCTTTCAGACAAACAGACCCTTAAGAATGATGACCAGAACCTAACAAACTGTACCATGTAGCACAGGAACAAGTGAATTACTAGGTAATGGAAAGTTCTCTCTGAAACAGATTGTTGACATCTAGGGGAGCATGGTTGCATGCTTCTGGGTGTGAAGGAATGGGACAAGCTATAATACAGAACGCTTGATCTTAGATTTTCAAATTGTTGCCATTCTGTCATTTTTTTGGGGGGGAGGGTGAGGCAATGGGGGTTAAATGACTTGCCCAGGGTCAACAGCTGCCTGTCAAGTGCCTGATCTGAGACCAGATTTGAACTCATACCCTCCTTGGACCCAGAATACTCTACCGATTCAGCATTCCCCTCAGCATTTTTACCATTACTACTTCATTTGATAGAATCACAGATGGAGAGCTAGCAGAGACCTTACGGGCCAAATGGTCCAATCCCCTCATTTGTCAGATGTGGAAACTAAGGCCCTAGGAGGTGAAATGACTCGCCTAAGGTCATGTAGATAATATCTGCTGTGTTTGTTAGTTTTGGGGGTTTAGATCAGCCTGGGATCCCACTCTGCTGTGTTTGATAGTTTGGGGATTTAGATCAGCCTGGGACCACCATATCACCACGAGATTTCTATCTAACAGAAAACCCTGCCTTTAGAGTCTGAGAAGCAAGCCCCTTAATCAGTGGAGCAGGGTATAGATCTGAGCTTCTCTGAATTCCCCGTCGGTCACAGCTGAAGGGAACTGTCTTTAGCCATCCATGGGCACCGGAGGACGTCCAGTGTAGCCCCATACAACCTAAATTTCAGGCGTTTAACCCAAATCAAGTAACCTTATGGACGCAGTGAGTCCAAAGTTGTTTGACTCATTCATTGCCTTTCTGTCTCTCTTGGTCAACAAGGTGAAAATTTAGTTTACTTTGGGCTAATTCAGATAAATCAGCTGCATAAAAACTCAGCTTATTTTGCTTCCCCTTTTCACTCCTTGGACGGGGGTGGAGGGGTGGGGAAGGTGGGAGGGGAATTGTGTCTCACTCTCCCTTATTTTGTAATTAAACAAGTGGATCTTGGGAAGATCCGACTCTTGGAAAGCACATAAACCAGTTAGCTTATTTCATAATACCTTAGAGAAAAAAATGTAATGTGGGTGAGCAGAGTGGAAATGGTAACTGGAAGGAAAACATGAATAAAATATTGTTTTTTCCTCTTTAATATAAGATCAGAGAGCAAGAATATATTCTGAAAGACAGCAAGCAATTGTTAATTCTGCACTAATGGCTGCCTTGTTTAATTATCTGAGTACCATGCACTGGGAAAGTTCAGTAAAAACATTAGATTGATATTGGTTTGAAAGCTAGTCTGGATTAGTAAAATATCTGAATTGCAGATTTATTAAATGAAATTTATCATTTCCTAGTATAATCAGAGTCTTCAGCCAGACTAACAAAAGTGTTGACAAGTTTAGAGATCTGCTACAATGAACAGATTAACATATGGGTTTTTAGCATGTACATTGAAATGCTTAAACATTTGCCTCTTTAAGTGGATTAAATTCCATAAACAGGAAAACAAAACCCCAAACTACTCCATTTCTGTTCAAATGATTATAAATCTAAAAAAATGAAGTGAAACCTATGATTAAAAGTTTGAGACATAGTTATTGTCAGGCACTTGTAGCTATAAATACGTAAATAAACAAGCTCTAGCCCAAATTTCTTACAGCATTTTGGTCTATACCAGTGCTTCTTAAAATGTGGGTTGCAACCGCACATGGGTTTCCTGTAACTGAATGTGGGGGTTGCAAAAAATTTGGCAATAGTAAAAAGGTTTCTGAATGGGCAATGACCAAAAATTAATTCAAAATCAAATTTGTAATGAATCTGAGGTGTTTCTGGCAGCGCTTGCCAGAAACACATGGGCTCAGATTCAAGACTATTGCCTTTGATAAATGGTAAAATTATATGTATACCAAAGAATTGTTTTAAAATAATTTTAATAATTTATCATAATAATTATATTATATTTATAATATATTTATTTATTGTTATAATAAATTATAACTTAATAATTTGTTATGACAAATAAATTATTTATTTAATAATTCATTGATTTTAATAATTATTTTAATAATTTATTAAAATAATTAAAAAATAATTTAAAAAGTTATTATTTGTTTGATTTGTATACCTGTTTTATACATCTATATGCCCCCTGGTCATGTAAGAATTTCTCAGGCAAAAAGGGATTGCAAGTGGAAAAAGCTTAAGAAGCCCTAGTCTCTACTGGAGACCCGCTCCAGCTTCTTTTCAGCAGCCCCATAAATGGAAAACCCCATCTCTCGTTTGCTCTGTCCTAAGTATCTCTTGAATTTGTCCTAAGATTGAGAGCTCCAAAAGATCTCAGAAGCAAGTCCTCAGATATTCCTGGATTTTGCTCAGCACTGAATGAATGACTGAATGAGTGAATGAATGGAGGCTTCTTTTTTAAAGAAATTTTGCAGAAGCAGTAATGTTTTCTTATTTTTTTATAGGAAAGTATGATGACTCTATTTTGGTATGCTTGCTTCATAGTTCTATTTATTTCTTCGCTTGAAGCTGGTAAGTTAAATAAGAATTTTTTTTCAGTGTGTATCCTCAAAAAAAACAAAGACTATAAGTGTGTTTTAGAAACAAAAATTCTTTTCAAATTTTTAAAAGACATGTTCCTGTAATTATTGGTTGATGAAACTGCTTTAGGTATGGTTATTGTTTTTAAACAAAAGGATGATTAAGATACACAGATTTTTTAAAAATTAAGAAAAACTATTGCAGTGGATTTGTACTTGCAACTTAATCATTCAGCAGAAAAAAAAAAGAAAAAGAGAGAATAGAATTTAGTGTGGGTGATTCAACTCTCCATTCCTTTCAATTGGTGTCCATGAATTTGCTTTCCCCATTCTATTGCTATTTAGATCATAGGATCGTAGATCTAAGAGTTGGAAGATATGTTACAGACCTTTCAGTTCTTTCATACCTTTCACAGTGTGATCCTTGAGTATGAATCTAGGTATAACATATCCATAGTTGGTTCATTTTGTTTAGGCTGGTAGAATAAAAGGGAACTGTCTTAATTTACCTCCCAAACCATTGTTATTGTTGTTGTTGAGTCGTATCTGCCTCTATATGACCCTGTCTGGGATTTTCTTGGCAAAGATACTGGAGTGGTTTGCCTTTTCCTTCTCTAGCTCATTTTACAGATGAGAAACTGAGGCAAACAGGGATAAGTGACTTGCTCAGGGTCACACAGCTAGTAAGTATTTGAGGCCAGATTTGAACTCAGGAAGATGAGTCTTTCTGATTTCAGGCCTGGCACTTGATCCACTGCACCACCTCAGGGTCACACAGCTAGTAAGTATTTGGGGCCAGATTTGAACTCAGGAAGATGAGTCTTTCTGATTTCAGGCCTGGCACTTGATCCACTGCACCACCTCATTACCCTTTATTCCCTACCAATAGAAGGACTCTGTTGAGTTTTCTTTGACTTCCTTATGTCCAGTCTTGCTCCATGGCAACTAGGCGGTGCATTAGATAAAAGTGTGGGATTGAAGAGTCAGGAAGACCTTAGCTCAAATCTTACCTCAAATACCTTCTAGCTGTGTGGCTCTGGGCAAATCACTTGGCCTGTTTGCTCCTCTGTAAAATGAGGATGATAATACCACCTACCTCACAAGGTTGTTTTGAGGAACAAATGCAGTAACATGAAGTGCTTACAAACCTTAAAGTGCTACATAAATCCTAGCTGTTATTTTAATCATGGAAATAGCTATCTGTGCTGTGTGTAAATTTGTTTGTTTTGTTTTGTTTTTAATTTTGCAAGTCATATTTCAACATAATCGACTTCTTTTGTAATACAGTTATTTTATTTCATGTCTTTAAAATACTATTCGGAGAAGGGGTCCATAGGCTTCATCAGACTGCGAAAGGAGTGTATGATGCAAACAAGGTTAAGAACCTCTACTATAATACAATCCTACTTATGTTAGAAGCCCTTTCAAGAGTTTCAAGAAATTCCCCCCCCATCATCACTTTTTCTATCAGCTAAGTCTGTGCCCCCCACCTTTTTTTTCTCCTATTTTGAGATTAGAGGCCCTGGTTCCTATCTGTCCTGGCCAAAAACTTAGCAGGGTATAGTGAAAAATAAAATTTACAGGGGCAGCTAGGTGGCGCAGTGGATCTCTATCCACTGGCTCTGAAGTCAGGAGGACCTGAGCTCAAATGCGGCCTCAGACCAAACACTTGACACTTACTAGCTGTGTGACCCTGGGCTAGTCACTTAACCCAATTGCCTAGAAAAAAAAAAAGAAAATTTACATTCATTCTCTCCCCTCCTCCTCATAGCAACCATTATAGATCCACCTGATCTGTAACACAGACTACTTTCGTTTTAAGAAACCTTAGCCCTTTTCTTCCTTTGTTGTTATTGTTCACTCGTTTCAGACATGTCTGACTTTTCATGATCCCATTCAGGTTTTCTTGGCCAAGACACTGGAGTGGCTCCAGTCCTCCCGATGGTTGCTGGGCCTAGATGGCTCTGGAGGAGAAAGTGAGGCAGGTGACTTTGCACAGCCCTCCCTCCCTCAAATCAGCCAATTGCAAGTCATGTCACCACCTCCCTGGTCCTCTTCCAGAATGGACAAACACAACACCAACTGGAGTGGCAGCCCCAATTTCTACCTAGAGCTGTTTAAAGATATTACAATACTATATTTCGAGTGGCAGTGTTATGTAGTAGATAGCTAGTTTTGGAGCCAGGAAGACCTGAGTCAAATCATGTTCCTGGCCGTGTGACCTAGGGTAAGTCACTTGACCCCTGAGTCTAGGGGTTAGAAGTGTCACATCCAAGACCCACAGTCTTCCCCAGTGGGCAACTAGATTAAAATGTAATTGGAAAATGTTTAACAAAATAAATAAAAATATAATACAACATAAGTAATGTTAATTTGTGATTTTCTAAGTCACTAGGTAGTGATCCATTTCTATATCAGTTTGACACTACTTCTTTAGGCAAGATGGTGGTTCCCAACATTTTTTGTTCTTCAAACTCCTTTCAACAACAACAAATGATAATATGCCCCTTACGCTATTCTATAATTATTTACTGCTCAAGGCACCATTAAAGAATTTTTAGCATGAATAACTTGTACCATAATTGCAAACCTCAAAGAGGGTTGAGAACCACTAAATGGGAACCATTACTCAAAACTAAATTTCAGAGGAGGTGCTGACCCACATTGAAAGAAGGACTTTTCTTCCTAGGAGCTCCTTATAAACAACAAAATCACAGGTCTAATTCCTATCCCATACCATCCTCTGTAGGTGATTTAAGGGTTTTTCTTGGGGGGGCAGGGAGGCAATGGGGTTAAGGGACTTGCCCAAGGTCCCACAGCTAGTAAGTGTCGGAGGCCAGATTTGAACTTAGGTCCTCCTGACTCCAGGGCTGGTGCTCTATTCACTGCATTACCTTGCTGCTCCTAGGGGTGTTTTCAAGAGTAATTTTGATCTTCTTTAAAACCTAACCATGGTGTAAACTGGAAGTTCACTGGATAGATGAGCTGTGTCTTTATTAGAGAAGAGTTATTTCATCCTTAGGGTGAAGGGAGGCAGTGATTGAACAGTGATTTTACTCAGACCTTAACTCTGAATAATATGGGTGTGTAGGTCTTCTTTTCCATTCTCAACCTCAATTTCCTCATCTATAAAATGCAGAGGTTGGATTGAATGATTACCTAGCACTCTTCCATGTCCTAAGGAACTTATTTGGCTTATTGCAAAGAGTTCTCAGGCAGTAGTGGTTTTTATTTGTTTTGTTTTTGTTTGTTTGAGAGGCAATGGGGTTAAATGATTTGCCCAGGATCACATAACTAGTAAGTGTCTGAGGCTGGATTTGAACTCAGCCCCTCCTGACTCCAGGGCTGGTGCTATCCACTGCCTCCCCCCACCTTTTAAATAGTGAATAGACTAATGTAAATATTTATAATAGGAGTGTAGATTTAGACCTGGAAGGTACCTTAGAGTTCATGAAATCTAATCCCTTAATTTTACAAATGAGGAAACTGAGGACTAGAGAAGGTAAGTGTCTCAACCAGTGTCACACATTTAGTGCCCTGGGTGAGATTCAGACCCAATTGTCCCTGATTCCCTCTCTTACACTCTCTCTGCTATACTATGCTTACTTTTATGTAGTAAGCTTTGAATGGCATAATCTATAATTGGACATTCTTTTCATGATTTTTTTTAAAAGATGATTGTGTGGAGTTTGAAGATGAACTAGTACTAGTTATTTTTGAAGATGAGCTCGATGTTCATCATGGTAATTCGAGAGTATGTGGTCTTCACGGTAACATAAGTTGGTATGGAAGTGACAGTAAGACAATCATCTCTATGGATCAGAACTCTAGGGTTCACCAGCACAGAGAGATGCTTTGGTTTGTTCCAGCTGCAACAGAAGACTCAGGATATTATTACCGTGTTGAAAGGTAAGAAGTTTTTTGTTTTTGTTTTTTTTTCAGAAACAGTTTTCTGTTTTTGTTTTCCCCAGAAACTGAATGAAGTTAACAATATGAGTGATCCACAAGGTGGGCTCTAGCATGTTTGGGAATTTTTTTGCAGGACCTCTGTCTATATAAACAATTTGATTAAAAACTATTATAAAATTCATGGGTGCATGGGAGGTATATTGATGTATTATTATGTTGTAGTTCAGTTGTTTCAGTTGTATCCAACTCTTTTTGTGTCCAACCCTATTTGGGATTTTCTTGGGAAAGATACTGGAGTGGTTTGCCATTTCCTTCTCTGACTCATTTTACAAATGAGAAACTGAGGTAAACAGGGTTAAGTGATTTGCCCAAGGTCACATAGCTAGTGAGTGTTTGAGGCTAGATTTGAACTCAGGAAAATGAGCCTTCCTGACTCCAAGCCGAGCACTCTATCCACTGTGTGACCTAGCTGCCATATATCATTATATTCTGATGTAAATTAAACTTAAAATTAAAAGTTAAAAGTATATTTTAAAAAAGCAAATTTAGGGGCAGCTAGATAGCACAGTGGATAGAGCACTAGCCCTGGATTCAGGAAGACCTGAGTTCAAAGCTGGCCTCAGACACTTGCGACTTACTAGCTGTGTGACCCTGGGCAAGTCACTTCACCTCATTGCCTCTCAAAGAAAAAAAGAGGAAATTTAAATTGTGCTAAATTATATTATAATATATCATAATTATAATATTATATTGCAATAATGTTATTACATTATAATATAATTATGTTATAATTATAACATAATTTTATTATTAAATTAAATTATTAAAATTAATATCACATTAATTTTATTAAATCAAATTATTTTTATTATTAAATTTAAATATTAAATTTATTGTTAAATTATTAAATTGATTATCATTAAATTAACATAATAAAATTATTATATTTATTATATTGACTCATATTAAATTAATAATAATCATTAAATTATTTTAAAATTAAATTTAAAAATAAATTAATTTATTAAATTAAATTTATTAAATTGAATATATTATTAGATTAAATTATTTTAAATTGAATTTAATTACTATTAAATAACTTAATTTTATATTAAATTAAAAATGTTAAAATTAAAATAAAAATTAAAATTTTATTCTTAAATTAATTAATTAAATATTAAATTGAAAATACACTTCAAAGGTATTCAAAATTCTCACTCACTTCTTTGAAATATCTCACTAAATGAGGTCCAGCATTGTTTTGAAGGCCTAAATATAAATGCGTAATTGGTGAATATCAATACTTTTGATTATCTCCAATAACAAACCAAGCAAATTCTATCTAGATCAGAAGTACATCTGAAGCACATCCATATATGTATTTATACTTGGTACCTTTATCATCTCATTGATATGTATTAGCACCTCTAAAGTTGTGCCAGAAGGACAGACAAGAAAATCCACAAAACAATACTCTGCAACTGGTGATTAGGATGTTTGACAGGGTTTTCATATGAATTTTAGTGAAAATGTTCTCTTGAAGATATTCTCCCCCTCCTTTTTTTTTTTTTTTTTTAATAAGCCTAAGGCTTTAGCTTTTGCTGATAATGGTGTTCATGCTTTTGGTGACTTTCTCAAAGTAACATGGCACAAAACCCAAAATCACATTTTAAATAATTGTCTGATATAAAATGATAGTGAGCAGTGAACATAACTTTGATCCCAAATTACTTTTGCCAAGTAATTTTTTTTAGCACGTTCCTCTGTACATTTATTAAATATGAGACTGAAAATGCTTGATCTCTAGTTGCCTTTGTGCACTAAATGTACACTTTTAAAGTAGCAGACTTTGATGTCATGACACAAAACATTTTGGGGGGACTGTAGGATGCAATTTTTAAAAAGAGGATGATTTCATAAAATACAGGACTTGTTTGAAATGTATTAGCCTTAAGTGGTCTAAAGAATAACTTTCAAAACCCAGGTTTCTTTATGTCATTGTTGTAAGGAAAGTTTATAAAGATTTGAAGTCAGCTTCATAGAATCTTTACTGGAAATTTTCCCTTCATACGCAAAAAAATCAGTATCAGTAAATTTCAGCTACTCACTGATACCTGCTGGAACATCTGTGGGTCACGATAACCCATGTGATGCCTAGCATCCCAGTTCTGAGGACATTCTAATCCAGTGATCATTAAAGATTTAATCCCCCCACTAGCCAGTCACAAAACTATTTTTCAGATATTCCAGGAAAACATGACATCTCACAATTTTTGTGCTCATGTCTGATGAGTAGGGTCCTTCAAAGCACAGGACTCCCTCACTCTGTTAGCCCAAATTTACTGGTAGGCCTGGTGGTACATATCCATAGTAAATTGGGGAAAAGAGAACAACACCTGTAAAAGGATTTTATTTTATTTATTGGATTTCATCCAACCATTTTATTTTCATTGTAGAAATTCTACCCACTGCTGCAAACAGAAAATCAAGATAGAAATCTTGGAGAAACATCCTGGAACATGTTATGATATGCAATCTGAATATAGACAAAAATTGCTTCCAGGACCTGGTGGCTTCATTGTGTGTCCCCATTTGAAAATTTTTGAAGATAAAAATAATAATCTACCTAAAGTTCAGTGGTATAAGGTAAATTCTTTCTTAAAGTGGTATTATTACCTTCTCTCCCCCCCCATCCCCACCCCCAGAAATGAGTAGAACAATTTGGTGAAAGAAAACTGATTCATTGAAAATAGACAAAGTGGCAACTTTGCAAGATATTTATCATATTATTATGCTGTGTGATGACAGTTCTGAGGAAGTCTCTATAAAAGTGCAAATTAAATGGAGGCATAAAATTTCATAAACACAATTTGAGGATTCTACAAAAGTATTTTGACTTTTGCTCATTAAGCCCATAGTTTGGGATTTGTTTGTTTGTTTTTTTTATTTTTGCATTTGTTTTTTAAAATTGAGAGAAGGAAAAATTTTGGGGAAAAAGATTATAAATTGATATGAGGGGAGTATTTGCTATGTTGTGTTTTGTTTACTTTGCATGAAGTGGTGTCCTTGAATTTACTTACTTCTCTCCATGTTTAGTTTAACAGCACAGACTGGGTTGCAACTAAAGCCTAGATACATGTTGAGTTCCTTTGAGAGCTATTGGTATGGTTATTGGAAGTTAAGATTAGAATCACCTTCTAGAAGATAAGAAATACAGCTTGAGAAAAACAACAAAGGAAGGAAATAGCTTTAAGAAAGAAGCTATTAAATTATAATCTCTAAGCTGGTTAGGAATTAAATAAATAAAATTGGAAAGAAATTCTTTCCCACTCTACCTATAAGTTCCAAAGGTATGCAAATCTAATTTCCTGGAAGGTCAGTAAATACTAGAAGGTGACAATGTGGGGGAGGAGGAGAGGAAATCAGGGATTAAAGTTACTCCTGTGGTATGAATATGTATGTATGTATGTATGTATGTATATATGTACATATGTGTGTATGTGTATCCAGTCTTATTTTTCTCAATATGTAAATGGACTTATTTTCTGTATCTAGGACTGTAAACCTCTCCTTAACAATACAAAATTTAATGGACTAAAAGTTAATCTCTACCTGGGTGATGTACAGAAAGAAGATGAGGGGCACTATACTTGCCTTATATCCTATGGTTATATGGGGAAGCATTATAATGTTACTCGGTCAATACATCTAAGCATTATAGGTAAGTATCAAAGAATCTTAGAGCTTTGAAAAGTACTTTAGGGATAAACTAGTTTTGCTATCCCATAGTCCAGATGATATTAAATATATTTAAGGAGGGTGACATGGCCTTCCACAGTTACACAGCCAGTCATTCTTCTTCCTTTATTTTTCATTGTCTAATGCTTAGCACTTAAAGGTCCATTGCTACCTTAGCAGCACATGGAATAAAATTAATCATGTTCCAAGGGAAGAGAGTACCCTTGGTGTCTGGGTGTTCTTCAAGGGGACAATGTACTCCAAAGCACCGCAACTCCTGCTGCCTGAGGTTCAAGGGAAATAAAGCCTAATCTCATGTCTTAGAGAGACAAAGTCTTTCCATCTAGATGTCATTCTAGCAGCAAGGACTTGTAGACTTTCCAAAAGTCTTAGACAAGGTCTTATACTAAGGGAACTGTCAACCATAAGGTAACAGGTTGAGTATCCAGTGGTTCTATTCTGTCATGTGGGAGAACAATGGATACAAAAAGAATACCAATTAATGGCTATGGAATTGGGTAGAATTGTTACCCTAACCAAGCTTTTCAAGATTTTATAAAATTTGTTATCTCCCCCCTTGGTCTTCACCTTACTATGTTGAGAATTCTTAATTATTTTCACTTGTCTTTATTTAGTCATCCCTTTATTACCTTGGTAATTTTATTTGCCCTTCTCTGATCATCTTCAATCTCAATTTTATCTGCCTTAGGATAGTATAATAACCAGAACTACAAGTGGCATTCTAGGCAAGGCCAGATTTTGAAGAAAGTGGCTAGTCTGAAGCATTTTGCCATCTTTATTTCTTGTTTCAGATATTGAAATACCATCTTCCCAGTTTCCATTTGGTTTATCTCACTCCCCTCCCCAGCTTGGGATTCAAGTTACAGCCTTCCAGGGGACTCTAGCCCCTACTTTCCCCTACTAAACGTTTATTCTCATCTTCTCCATCCAAAGAAATCCTTTATTCTTTCCCTCTCTGTCCCCACCCTTGTCTTTGCATGGACTTATAACTGCCTTAAGAGAAACTGCAGAGCTAAAGGTCTTGAAACTCAGGGTCTTAGTCTGTCATTACCTGACACATTAACTATGCTTATTAGAATTGTCTTGTCCATGAATTCAGTAGCATAAGGAAGGCCAAGTCCTAAGAATACCAGTGTCTTTGGCTGAGTAATAGCACAGGGGTTTATGTGCCATCTTGGTCTAGGCATGTACAGGCAGATTTGCTATCTCCTCCATGTCTACACCTAAACCCATGTCAACTACCTTACATTGCCTGGAGACTTGGATGATTGCTTGGCCAGGTGTGATCTAGCCAGTTTTGTGAGATAGGTAATCCTTTGAAACTCCTCTTACTGTATGTTGGAGACTTTGAAATTACTGTGAAAAATATCCTTTATTTTATTTTATTAGGGAAAGGAAAGAAGAAAATGCCGGTGATTCTGACTCCAGAAAACAGGACAATGGAAGTGGAACTTGGTGAGTATTACCAGCATTTGGTTTCCTGTCCTTTATAATGAGTTAGAAACTCTCATTCGTAAAGTGCATGCATTTTCCTCTCACATCAATGTATTAGAGAACAATTGAGAAGCAGCATCACAGAGTTTTTGAATGTTGTTTTTACAGGATCCCAGTTGCTTTTGGACTGCAACTTCACAGCTCAAAGGAATGACCTTCAATATTGGACTTGGAATGGATCATTTGCTCACATAGAACCTAATATTACATGGTCTGAACTTTCGTAAGTGCCTCATCATTATGCAAATATAAAGGAAGAGAAATTTTATGTAATCTCTGTTGCTATTTGTTAAACCATCAATATAATTTTCACCAGGTTAAGAAATGGTCAAAATTCCTTATTTTTTAGCATCTTAAATTATAGAGCAGTAAAATAAAAAAAAGTTTTTATTAATCATTTAGTCCAATCTTTCTCATTTTATAGAAAAACAAACAAACCGAGAACTGAGAAATGAAGTTACTTTCCCAAAATCATAAAGTTGGGTGGTAGAGCTCCCATCTCCTTATTCCAACTTGAGTACTCTTTTTACTATATTATGCTCCCTGTTAATTTATCCCTACTTCTTGGTGGAGAATGGAGCCTCTAAGACCAAATGTTGGCCTTGGTAGAAAGTGGACTCACCAGGTAAGATCATCCTCATCAGAATTTAGGGTATTCTGAAACTCCAAAGTCAGGGATATGGGGAGCCCTGATGGTCTTCAAGTTCCATTGCAGTTAAAATGTAGAGACCTTTATACAGGGTCATGCTGGAGCTGGGCAGCTAAATAGCATAGTGGATAGAATGCAGGGCCTCTAGTCAGGAAGACATCTTTCTGAGTTCAAATCTGACCTCAGACACTTACTAGCTGTGTGATAGTGACTTGCCAGTCACTTAACCCTGTTTGTCTCACTTTCCTCATCCCTAAAATGAGGTGGAGAAGAAAATGACAAACCACTCTATCTTCTTTACCAAGAAAATCTCAAAGGGGATCATGAAGAATTGAATACAATTGAACAGCAATAATGACATATATCTTACATGGGGTTCCATAGAGTTGGTGTAGGTAAATTCCATGTAAATTGTAATCAATACTTGAGAGCTATTATTGTTAATTTTGCAAAAATTGGGCCCTTAGATCCACAGCTTTTCCTGTTCCCCTGCTTATCTCTGTTGGACTGAGTTCTCTTTAGTGCCCACACAGTTTTTTCTGTATAAATACTGCTCACCATATTGTGTGAAGATCCAAGTGCCTGACTGTACTTGTGCATGGAAAATCTTAATTGCAAACTTGATATATTCATTTTTATCTTGGCACCATAAATTAGACTTTAATAGTTCATCTCCAATTTAACTCCCTTGTTCTTTTCTTTGGCCTTTTTTTTTCCTCTCCTTCAAGTCAGGATTATTCAGTTTCATTCCCTTCATCATTGAAAAAGCAAAAGGAGTTTGGGGGCCTCATCTATTCACAGCAGACTGAACTTACTCTGTTTACAGCTATCTGAACTTACCAGCTTCTTTGGAGTTTGTTTCTTATAGAAATCCCTTTGAATTCATCTTTTCTTTTTCTTGGCATCCCACCCAAGCAGACATTCAAGAGAAACTTTCATGTCATCTCTTCCTTGATCCCTGTTCTTCATCTGCTCCCTAGCTTTCAAACCTTTTATGGCATTCGTAATTTTTCCTAACCACAATGCCTTTTTTTCTATAGCTTCCTCAGTTTCCTTATACTCTCTCTCTTCTAATATATCTCTATTAGCCTTCTATATTTTCTTCTTTCACTAATTCCTTCTTGACTTATCAGCATCACTCATCATCCTCTTAGAAGCTTCTTTGTCTTAGGATGTCATGAAACATGCGGTACAGTATCATATGACCCAGCCAGACTTTGTTGCATTTAAGGCATTTGTCATAATATTTTAAAATTGGAAAGGAGAGGAATGTGGAATTTATTGGTGAGACATTTGGGAGAGGGAGTGAGCGGGAAGTCACAATCTTGTACGTGTTGCAGAAACTCTGCTAAGGGGTCCCAAAACTGAATATTTTAAAGTTTTAAATAACTTAGAAGTTATTTATTCTCATTCTCCTGCCCCATACAGAAATCCCTTTATCACACCTCTGAAAAATAGTTATCGAGCTTCTGCTCAAACAGAACTAGGGATGAGAAATCACAACCTCACAATGTAAATAAGAGCATGAAGACTTGTCATTACTTATGCAGCAACTTAGTGAAAAAAGAGAAACCAAATAAATTGAGATTAATTGTGCTGAGGTTTTTTTAACTAGCCTTATTTTTTCTCTCTTTCCTGAATAGAATTCCGAATTTAAACAATATGAACATTGTCACAAGGGTTTCTAGGCTTGTCATTTTAAAAGTGGAAAGTAGGCATTATTTGTACCCATTTTTATGCTGGGTTAGCAATGATGCTGGTGTAGCTACAACATATATTGCCTTGAGACCACCAGGTAAGCAATTTGATTGTTTATTGAAACTACAGTTATATTGTATTGTGTTAAGCTCTCCACTTAAAAAGGAGAATAATGAAATTTACACGTCTCAGTGACAGGTTGTCTGGGACTTTGAAATAACTCAAAAAGAGAGCTTTTGTCTGGTCTACTAAATGTACCTGTAATGATGGTAGTTTGTTTGTGATGTTAGTGAAGAATTTGTGTTTCTGAAGTTGGACTCTAATTGATCTCATCAAAATGAATGTTTCATTCATCTTTTTGGGAGATTAGGTGTAGTAGTGGTAGAAACTGAGTAGGACCCCCAAAAAATGTTTTTAGAACACATACCAGGAAAATATCAAGAGAAAGAAGGCTTTCATGCCTTCAGAATAATGCTAGACTGTGTACAACTTCTCCATGTCTCTACACCTACCCTTCTTCCTAGGTGATAGAGGAGCGATTCAGTTAATAGAATCATGTAAAAGACCATATTTGACTACCAGAATGAGCAGTGTTGTTATTAATTGGCATTAATGACAGCTGGTAAAGTTGGTACCTGAATTAAGCTATGTTTCAACTGACAAGTTTTCCCCCTCCAAACTAAAGTTTTAGTATAATGGCTATATTTTTATAATGGCTATATAACATATTTTTATATAAAAAGCCTTTTTATCATGTCCTGAAGGTGACCCTGGGTCCTCAAAGGCTATGTCATCAGAGTATAAACTTTGGAAAGTACCATCCTGATGCAAAGTCTTTAAGCATGGACCCTGAATTTGAGGAGCATGCTTACTAAGTGTATACGGAAGGTTGACTACAAGATGAGGGGGTTTTTTTTGGACACAGTAATTCATGAAGATTATCTACTACTAGCAAGATGGATTTATGTTTTAGTTCAATACTTTAAAATCTGTGATTTCTTTGGCATGCAAACTCCATTCACCGATGCAGATCAAGACCTTTCCATGAATTAACAGGTGATCTTTAGTGGAGAACTATGGATAGAAGCATTGGTAGTTATTACATAACGGCAACAAGAGACAAGGAACCAGAGAAATTAAACCTGAAGACTCTGCTTCATTCAGATGTTGTTGATGATTCTATGCTTAAGGTTTGATTACGTCAGGTTTAATATTTGCATTTCCTTCCTTTTCTGAGGTAGTCTCAGATTCCAGAATGTACCTGATTGGAGGATTCATCTCTTTGGCCTTAGTAGTTACATTCTCCATGTTTCTCTACAAAATTTTCAAGGTTGAAATTGTGCTTTTGTATAGGGATTCTTGCCATCCATATTTCCTGAAAAAAGGTAAATTACATTATTTTTTCCCTGTTCAATATTATTTTTTGAATACTAATAAATTGGACAAGGAGGTGACTGTCAGGTTTTTGTTGTTGTTGCTGTTTTGTTTTGTTTTTCAATTGGTAAAGTCAGTTGTGGTCCACGTGCAGTAGACTTACAGATAAGAATATCTTAATAAGGATTAAGTTATATTACTTTGAAGCTATGTAATAATGTCATTTTGTCCATAGAATCATCATATCAGAATAAATCATACTGCTAAAAATTGTTTTAGCCCAGTAACTGAAGTTTTCTCCATTTTAAAACTTCTTTGTTGGGGTAGGAATGTGGAGGCCATGGGTGGGTATTTTTAATAGTCCCTCATGATCTCTGTGCTACTATTTGCCTTCCTGAGGAAGAAATAAACAGATTTTGGGGCTCCCTAGATGAATTCTATTTGTTAAGCATTACTGGGGGAAGAAAACTCTAATCACTCACTAGTCTACTTAAAGGAGAGGAAGGTGGAATTTATGGGTGAGACATTTGGGAGAGGGAATGAGGGGGTAGTCACAAGCTTGTATGTGTTATAGAAACTGCTAAGGGATCACAAAATTGAATTTATTTTAGATCTCAGGTTAATTGCATCACAGTGTTTATACCTGAAGGAGAAGAGGGTTGATGCACACATATTTTCTGCCACTGACATTTTATTATAAAAAACCAATGAATTTTAAAAATAAAAATAATATATTATAATTTATGTATTCTGAATGTTGTCCATGATGACAGAACAGTTTGGCAAATCTTCTGAGCTATCTTATTTACTTCTTTTTTAAACTCTAAGTCAGTAATTTTGGCTAGAATGGCCATAATATCTACATACATCATGTTAAATGCAGTGGTACAAAAATAATCACGTCACTTAAAATAGGAAATTTTCTGATTTTCTCTTTTGGTTTTTCTGGAAAGAGTGGACACTGTGGGAAAACGATGCCTCCAATTTGGTGGCTTGACTATTTCTAAAGAAATTGGGATACTATCTATATTTCCAAAGTACATTTCCATGCTAAGAGGATAAAGGACTACTGTTTCAACTATTACAACTGAGTCACCAAATTGTCATTAAGAAAACTTAATGACATTTGAATAATTAAAGAGATGTTTTGTGGTGGCTATTATTTTATTCACATTGTGGTTCCAAAAAACTATCAATACTAATTTGGAAATAGAAGTTTGTGATCTCTACTTTGTCAAGGCCAACTTTTTGAATGCTGAATACATTATATTTCATCCTTCAGCTTTGGATGGAAAAGTCTATGATGCATACATATTATATCCAAAAAATTTTGAAGAAGGGTCCAGCTACATCTCAGACATCTTTGTGTTTAAAATCTTGCCTGAAGTCTTAGAAAATCAATGTGGATATAAGCTGTTCATCTATGGAAGGGATGTTCTTGTTGGAGAAGGTATGTTTAAAATGGGAGAAAGAAGAACTTTCTAATGACTTATGTAATAATTTATATTCCATAGTCATAGATCTACTCCTCCTCCTTCTCCTTCCCTTTCTTCTTCTTGTTGAGTAATTTTTCAGTTGTGTGTGACTCTTTGTGACCCCATTTGGGATTTTCTTGGCAAAGATACTGGTGTGGTTTGCCATTTCCTTTTCCAAATCATTTTACAGATGAGGAAATTGAGGCAAACAAGCTTGAGTGACTTGCCCCGGATCACATAACTAGTAAGATTTTGAGACCAGATTTGAACTCCCAAAGTGGAGTCTTCCTTACTCTAGGCCAGGGGTGGGGAACCTGCATCCTCAAGGTCACATGTGGCCCTCTGGGTCCTCAAGTGCAGTTCCCTACCCTTGCTCTAGGTCCAGCACTCTATCCACTGTGCCACCTAGCTGCCGCCACCACCACCACCACCACCACTACCACTACCACTACCATTATCATTGCTACTATTACTACTACTATCACCATACCACTACCTAGCTAGCTAGAATTCATATGGTGCTTTAAGATTTGCAAAATACTTTACATATGTTATCTCATTTGATCCTTATAACATCTTATCAGGTAGATGCTAATATTATCTCTATTTTACAGATGAGAAAATTGAGGATTAGAGAGATTAAGTGACTTGCCAGGAATCACACAGCTTGTAAACGTCTGACAGAGGATTTGAACTCAAGCCTTCCTAACTCCAAATCTGTGTATTGCATCAGCAAGAAGGCAGTTGTTGCTGGATTATAAAGTACATAGAGGGTAGAGAACGGATTGGAATAGGTAGAAGCTTAAGGCAGAGAGACTAACCAGAAGGTTATAGCAATAATCGTCCAAGTAGGAGATGATGAGAACTTTCATCAGGGTGGTGGTTATGTGAGTGGAGAGGAGGGGAGGAGGTGAGAAATGTTATAAAGGAAGGAATGAAAATACTTGGCAACAGATGGGATTAGTGGAGTGAGTGTGAGAGAGGAGTAAAGGATGACACTGAGATTGTGAGCCTGAGTGACTGAGATCAGAATGCTTATCTCAATAGTAACAGGGAAGTGAGGAAACATAATGAATTCTGGGTTGGACATGTGGTGTTTGACATGTCTACAGGACATCAAGTGTCACATGTCCAGGACGAAGTTAGAAATGTGAGACTGATGCTCAGGAGATTTGGGAATCGTCTCTATAGAGAAGATAATTGAACCCACGGGAGCTGATGAAATAACCAATGGAGATAATATGCAGGGAGAAGCTGAAAGGGTAAAGTCAGAGTCTTAAGAAACACTCACTTAGTTGGCATGACCCGGATTAAGAATTAGTTGGTGGTGCAGTAGATAGAGCGCTGGGCCTGGACTCAGGAAGACTCATCTTCCTGAGTTCAAATCTAGCTTCAGACATTTACTAGCTGTGTGACCCTGGGCAAGTCACTTAACCCTGTTTGCCCCAGTTTCCTCATCTGCAAAGTGGGCTGGAGAAGGAAATGGCAAATCATTCCAGTATCTTTGCCAAGAAAAACCCAAATGGGGTCATAAAGAGCCAAACATGACTGAAAAAGA
This sequence comes from Vombatus ursinus, assembly GCF_900497805.2. NCBI lineage: Eukaryota > Metazoa > Chordata > Mammalia > Diprotodontia > Vombatidae > Vombatus > Vombatus ursinus. The sequence continues at coordinate 162,387 of NW_020944090.1, read as the reverse complement.
CTGCACAACAATAGCAAAGGAAACTGAAAAGGACCAGTGAAGCAGGTAGGAAGAGAATTAGGAGAAAGATGTGACATGAAAATCTAAAGAGGAAGAGTATCCAAGAGAAGTTGGTGGTCGAGTGTCAAAATCTGTGAAGATTGAAAAAAAGGACATTAGATTTGTCAACTTAAAGTCAGACGGATGCCATTCAATTAAATTTAAAAAGCATTTTTAAGTGCCCTCTATGTGCTAGCAGTACACTAGGGATACAAAAAGAAATTAGAATTATTCTGTTTGGCCTCTGAGGGAAGAATTAGGAGCAATAAGTGGATGTTACAGAGAGGCAGATTTAGGCTGGAAGGAAAAACGTGAAAAAAACCAAACCAATAATTGAAGCTATCCGAAAGTGGAATGGTCTGCCTTAGAGGGTATAAGATTCCCTCTCACCAGACACCTTCAAACAAAGACAAGATGGTCTCTTGCCAGTATGGGTTGGACAAGATGATCTCACAGGGGGATTCTTTCAACTCTGATTTTTTAGGCTATCCAGACATAGTGCTACAGAAAGCTTTGAGGAAGGAGAGGTTATTGCTTTAGGTTGGGAGGATAGGGTGGGGGGTGGGGAAGGCTTCATGAAAGAAATAGTGCCTGAACTGAGCCTTGCCAGGTGAGAAGGATTTTTACAAGTGAGAGATAAGACAGTATATTCTAGGCATGGGTGAATGATATGACTATGCAAAGTCAGAAGATGGCTGCATAAGGTGAAAAAATATCTATCTAATAGTCCATTTTGACTGAGATTGTAAGGAGAAGTAATGTTCAATAAGATAGGAAAGGAAGGATGGAGCCAGATCAATCAGTCAGTCAACAAGCAGTTTTAAAGTGACAATGTACCAATCACTCTGTTAGGCACTAGGTATTCAAATATACAAAGACAGAAATGAAAGAGTCTTTGTTCTCAAGGAACTTGCATTCTATGGGGACAGATAATGGAGGGGCTTTGAGTTTGCATTTTGTCCTTTAAGCAGTTGGGTGTCTCATTAGATTGTAAGTTCCTTGAGGACAGGGACTGTCTTTTGTCTCTTTTTGTATCCCCAATGCTTAGTATGCTAAATATGCATGGCATAATAGGCACTTAATAAATGTTTATTGATTGATTAGTTGTCTTATAGGCATTAAAGGTTTTTGATTAGGAGAACAGCAGGTCAGATTAGAAAAAGCAGCAGATTGTAAAGGAGAGAGACTAAAGAAGGATGATGACTTGAAGCTTTGTATACCATATCATACTTTGTATTTTTCAGATGCTATCATGGTTACCAATGAGAACATTAGGAAAAGCAGAAGACTAATTATTGTCTTAACTGGAGAGCAATCAAGTTACAATTGGCTGGGAAACACGTCGGAACAGCAAATAGCTATGTATAATGCTCTTGTCCAGGATGGAATTAAAATCATCCTGGTTGAACTAGAAAAAATTAAGAACTATGGAAATATGCCAGAATCTATTAAATACCTCAAACAGAAGCATGGTGTCATCCGATGGAAAGGGGATTTCATGGAAGAAGCCCCATCTGCAAAGACTAAGTTTTGGAGATGCATCAGATACCACATGCCAGCACAGAAGCATCGGTCTTCTTCCACAAGAGAACCCCTGGTTCTAGATTCTGTGCTGAACTCCAAGAAGAAATAGCACATGGCACTTTGAGCACTCAGGGAAACTCTCTGAAAGATTGCACAGGTGATTGGTCTCCTTCATAAGTAGAAGCTGCCTGTTTGCCTTAAAGAATTTCCAGGTTGGATAGATTGCTGTGGTGGCTTTTTCAGTCATGAGAGTTTGTGTGTGTGTGTGTGTGTGTGTGTGTGTGTGTGTGTGTGTGTGTGTATGTAGTCGTCACTTGCCACTGTGTGGTCACCTGGAGTTTTGTTTCAGTGTTAAAGAGTAGTTCATAGATGATCAAATCATTAACAGTGAAGGATCTTAGGTCAAGGATGGATGAGGGGCACAGTGGGGTGAAGGAACAATAAAGGGAGGGAGAAGGGGAGAGGGTAGAAAATCCCTACATCCTTCTTTTAAAGCCAGCACTATGAAACACACCAGTATATAAAAGATAAGACTCAGAAAGGGGATATGCAGTAATTGAGGATAGGTTTAAAAATTAGTAACTGTTCAGAAAAGGTGGCTGGCAGACGTGATACTTAGCTTTGCCTCAGAGGGCAATGCAGCTAGAAAATTCCTCCCAAAATTGGGATTTGTTTTGTTTTGTTTTAACCTTGAACAAGTGGCATTTCACCAAGGAACAATTTCATAGATGTCTTTGCATTCACTTTGCACTTGCTGTATCCATCCCATTTTCTGTCTGCTGTCAGTTTCTAAAGAATCAGTGAGACTTTTATATTGATGCTTTTAATTATATTAGTGGTTAAAACAATTCTCTGGGATTGCAAATCTTTTAAAATGGTATTTGACTTTAGGTTTCTGTAGGGATAGTAACCTAAAAAAAGAAAGTTGTCTTCTATATCTGGGTGAAGATTTCACTGGAGCACATAATAGTTTTTTAGAGGCAGGCCTCAAAAGAAATAAAAATACAAGTGTATCTTAAAGAAAACTATATTTCTTCTTATACATTTATATACATAGAGATTTTAAAGGGGAGTCTCTGATAACCTCAGTCAGTCAGTCAACAAGCAGTGGTACAGTACTTGTTAATAGTGCTACACATAAAAAAGAAAGAGGAAAACTGTTCCTTTTAAATGCCTTATAATAAGTTTTATTTATAATGTTCTGCTAAGTAGGTCGGGAGGACTCTTGGGAGTATAAGGCAAGTTAATTCTAAAACATTCTGGTTGTAACTTAGAAATAATGGGATAGTTTGTGAAAGAAAGGGAAGGGGAAGAAAATAATTGGGAAAAAATGAACACTAAGATTTCCAAGAAGAACTGAGAAGTGCAAGTGGAGAAGAACCTAACATAGGAAAGTTTAATTATATTGGCTTCTCAGGGAGGAAAAAATTTATTTTTTTTATTCTGGGTGAGCACCCTGTACCTTATTGTTTTTTAATAAGCACATTAACTTTCCCCCCCTCTCTGATTACCTCAGAAGACTACATTCTCCTCTCCATTCCATTTCAAATGAATAAGTTTTTTTATTGTACTTTTAGTTATCATGCTGACAACTTTAGTATAAAAAGTTCTTCCACATGCAGCAAGGTAACATCCTTGAAAGATGTCAGAATTGCTTTAGGACAATATGTGTCCTCTCTTTCATTCTACAGAAAGAAAAGCATTGAGCCATTTTTTTTTTTAGTGTCAGACATTCCCTTTTTGATAAACAATGTTGTTTATATGTTTCAGGATAAAGGTGTTTGTCCACTTGTTTGTGTAACTTCAACAGATGCTAAATATTTTTATGTATTAAAACATCAAGTTCATGATTTGCAGTAAATTTTTTGATTGGTTCCAATTCAATGTATTTGTTTTCCAATACAATTGTCCTAAACTTGTAGCTTTATTAAGAAATTTGATGGTTCCTATTGTCTAAAAATCTGTTTCTTTCCTTACCCATCTCTCTACCTTAAGTTCACACTCCCAGACATGAACTATAAAATAGAACTATGAAAAGTTTAGCCAAACTAAGAAGATCCTACACAAATGATGAAAATGGGAGTCAGAAGATATGTGTGCAAATCAATGGGTTATGAATAAATTGACTTTTTAAGTTAGGTTGCTCTATCTGCTGCACAACTGTGGGTTTTTTTTTTGAGGGGAGAAGGGGAACATTTCTAGCCTCTTTGTATGAAATAAAGTCAAAATGCGAATTTTAATACAGCGACATCCCACTAGTCTGGGACTGGTCCCTTGCAAAGAGGGCTGGATTTGGAGAAAAGTACCTGGCTTTGGATCCTGGCTCAACCACTTATTCCCTGTGTGACCATGGACAAATGAAGTTTGTTGGTTTGTCCTCTATAACATCTCTTGCATACATCCCCTCCTCTCCTCTGACAGTGCAACCTCACTGGTGCAGCCCCTCATTGCCTGGCGCCAGAACTATTGCAACAGTCTGCTGGTTGGTCTGCCCGCCACAAGTCTGTCCTCTCTCCAATCCATCCTCCACTCAGCTGTCAAAGTGATCTTTCTAAGGAGATCTTACTGTGTCCCTCCCCTACTCAATAAAATCCAAGGGCTCTAGTTTGCAGGATCATTTTCAGGATCAAATATAAAATTCTTTGGCAGTCAAAGCACTTCATAACCTGGTCGCATCTTACTTTTCCAGTCCTGTTACAACTTACACACCACATCCCCACCCCAACCCCACATATTCTGTGATTTAATGACACTAGCCTTCTTTGCTGTTTCTTAAACACTCCCCCCACCCAAAAAAAACTCCTAACATTCATACAGCCTTACTACGTGTCAGGCGCTGTGCTAAATGCTTTACAATTTTCATCTCATTTGACCCTCACTTACCCTGGGAGATAGATGCAATTATGATCTCTACAGATGAGGAAACCAAGGCAGACAGAGCTTAAGTGATTTGCTCAGGGTCACATAGTTAGTAACACTCCAACTCCTGACTCTGGGAGTTTTCACTGGCTGTCTGTCATGCCTGGAAGTCTTTTCCTCCTCATCTCTACCTCCAGCTAAAATCCCACCTTCTATAGTAGGTCTATTCTGATCCCTCTTAATTCTAGTGTCTTCCCTCTGTTTATTATTTCCTATTTATCCTGCACGTAGCTTGTTTGTACATCATTGTTTAATCCTTCTTTAGACCGTGAACTCCTTGAGAGCAGTGACTCTTTTTTACCTTTCTTTGTATTCCCAGCATTTAGGACAGTGCCTGGCATATAGTAGGTACTTAAGTGTTTATGGATTGACTCAGGGCCTCAGTTTTCTCATCTGTAAAATGTGTTGGACTAGATAAACTTTAAAGTTGCTTCTAGTTATAAATCTATAATCACATGAACTCAAATTCGCTCACTAACCTAACAAAACAAAAAATCTGAATGGTTTCTAAGGAGTCAAAAGTATACATAGGGTCATAGATTTAGAAATGGAAGGCACCTTACAGGCCACCTAGTTTCCTCTAAGCAGTGAAAGTTCCCTCATTTTAAAGATGAGGAAATTGAGGCCCAGAGATGCTTAGGGGTCTTATTGTAGGTCACCCAGCTAGTAACTTGAAGATTTGGGTTTTGACCCCAGAGATTTGGCTCCAAATAAAATACCCTTTCTACTGTAAAATGTCTCATATAGCCTGGTTACTATGACCAGAAATTATAAAAAAAAACAAAAACAAAAACCAAAAACCCCCAAAACTTTGGTCATTTGTATTCAAAACCCGAAAAAGATGGGAAGTAGCAAAGGGGAAACAGAAAGAAAAGGAACTATTATAGGTAGGCCTACTGACAACTGTGAAAAAAGAGAGCTGGCATCCAGACAATGGAAAGACTGAAAAACAATAAAACAAGATAAAAGAATCTAAGCACTGCAATCCAGGGTCATTTATCACTGTATTCTAGCACAGTACATAACATCATAATGTTAATTCTCAGTCATTAAGAAAATCAGCAAACCTTAATTAAAGGGCTATTTATTATATGCCAGGCACTATGGTAGGTGCAGAGAATACAAACATCAAAGTGTCAACAATCCTACACTCAAGGAGCATGTAATCTAATGGAAAGAAACAGTTACATGCAATAGACTCTTTAAGAACTGAGGGACAATGGGGGTATCTAGGTGGTGCAGTGGATAGAGTACAGGCCCTGCAGTCAGGAGGACCTGAGTTCAAATCCAACCTCAGACCAAACACTTGACACTTACTAGTTGTGTGACCCTGGGCAAGTCACTTAACCCCAATTGCCTAAAAATAAAAAAAAATAATGATAAAAAAAAGAATTAAGGGACAATGGAGCGACTAGATGGCCCAGTGGAGTTAGGGATACCTTAATTCAAATCTGGCCTCAGACACTTACTAGGTATGTAACTCTGGGCCAGGCACTTAACCTTGACTGCCTCAAAAGAAAAGAAAAAAAAAAGAATTAAGGGACAAGGGGTTATTGTAAGGCTTAGGGTTAGAGTTAGGGTTAGGGTTAGGGTTAGGGTTAGGTTACCAGGGGTAAAATCAAGATGACAGAATAGAAAAAGCACTTAGCTCTTTCAACATTCCCCATCAAAGAAGTTTAAAATAATGCCTCAAATTTAATTCTGGAGTAGCAGAGCTAACTATTGGTTAGTATGGGAGATTCTTCTAGCCCAAGTATAATTAGGATGTCAAAAATAGAGATCTGTTACATGAGGGTGGAAGCTCACTCGAAGCCCACTGGAATGAAACCCCACTGGTGGGACCAGGTGTAACGTCACCTTTGGGAGCTCTCAAGCCAGATACGGTAAGGGGACCTCGCAACTGGCAGCTGGTCAAAAAGACATTATAGAAGTGGTGCTAACAGCGAATGCACAACCAGATGCTGTTTGTCATCTCTATTTCCTGTACCACTTCTGGGTCTTAGTTCAAGGGTGGAGAGGAGTGCTTTCAGTCAAGACGGAGTGAAAACCCTCAGGAACAGTATTGAAGGTAATCCTAAGGGATCAAGAGTCCTTCCTGGGGAAGGATCAGAGCGCAGGCCAGGAAAGCAATGACCACCCTTCTCCCCCGATGACATCACCTTGGAGGCACCAAAAAGTTCTAACTCCCCAGAACTACCTCTGAAAACAAGAGCACAAAAAAGCCTAAAGCTTGAAACTGCACTCCTCCCCACCTCACCATGATGGGAACAGAGCCCACCATTAACATAAAAGTTCAAAATCAAGAAATAGGGTGGAAAAGTGAGCAAACAACAAATAAAGAATCTGACCTTACAAAGCTACTATGATAACATGGAAGATCAAGACACAAACTGAGAAGAAAACAATGAAGTCAAAACAGCTAAAAGCAAAGCCTCAAAGAAAAAAAAAGTGAATTGGATAGAAGCCCAACAAAATTTTTGGAAGAGCTAAAAAAATTATTTTCAAAATCAAATAAGAGTGGTAGAGGAAAAATTAGGTAAAGAAATGAGAGCAAAGGAATACACTATGAAAAGATAACTAATAGCTTGGTAAAAAAAAAAGTACAAAAAATGCTGAATAAATAATTTCTCAAAAAGCAGAATTGGCCAAAATGGAAACAGTGGTATAAATCCTCACTGTAGAAAATTGATTTCTTAAAAATTAGAATTGGGCAAGTGAAAGCTAATGACTCCATGAGACATCAAGAAACAATCAAAGTAAAAAAAGAAAAAAGAAAAAAGTAGAAGAAAATGTGAAATATCTCATTGAAAAAAAACTGATCTGGAAAATAGATCAAGAAGAGATAATTTAATAATTATTGGACTACCTGAAAGCCATGATCAAAAAAATTAAAAAGCCTGGACATCATATTTCCAGAAATTATCAGGAAAAACTATCCTCATATCACAACAACAACAATGATATTTTGAGAACATAATTAAAAACCTTGAGTGAAGGATTAGCCCTTAAAAATGAGATGTATTGGCATTGTAGGGCTCAAGTAATTAAAAATTACAGTCATATGGACCAATTGGAATGAGTGAATCCTTGACTTTTGTCTTCATGCCTGGAAAAAAAGGTTTTCTGCCCAAAATTTATCATTGCAGAAAGAATAAAATTCTAGAATTGATCACTTCTTTTCCTAATTTTTAGCAAAGAATTTAGATAATATTAAGATTAATTATTCTTTGAATATTTGATGGAATTCACCTATAAATCCAGCTAGTCTTCCTTCACCCCAATCCCCAAAAGGAGGTATCCTTTCAAGGTACCCTCTATCTCTCAGATTCTACTCCCTATGGGATAAAAATTCTACACTCCCAGAAAATCAGTTTAAATTAGAATAATTTCTCTTTTACCAAAATCTGCTTGCTTTATCACATGTGGAATATGTTTCCACTGACAAAGGAAAGTCCCATAAAATTAAACAAGACAAACTTGTTCACGTTGTGTGTGTGATAAAATGAGCAGTTGTTAAGCCAGTTTTTAAACCTGTTGAACCTGTGCAGCATTGTAGAATTCAGCTGATATTTGAAGGCCTACCACTTAGTTGCTGAGAATGTTGATTTGTTTATTTAATGAAAATTGATTGAATTGTTTTTATAGAATCATAGGGCTGGAAAGAATTCAAAGAGATCATTCCCTGCGAACCTGGTCAGAAATATATATAAAGAATTCCTACGGGTAGGTAGGTGGCACAGTAGATAGCACACCAGCCCTGAAGTTAGGAGGACCTGAGTTCAAATTTGGCCTCAGACCAAATACTTGACACTTACTAGCTGTGTGACCCTGGGCAAGTCATTTAACCCCAACTGTCTTAAAAAAAAAAAAAAAGAATTCCTAGAAGTTTATCATTTTTCTTATTCTTAAATATTTTCTAAGAATAAGATTCCTCCATAGTTTTTCTTGATAATATATTTATATGTGACAACTGTCACAGAGCTCATTGACTTAGTTCTGCCTTCTAGCCTTTATTTTAGACTGTTATTCTCACTCTGGAATACTTCTACCTCCTCTCTCCAAATTTGTAACACTTTCTTTTTTCCTGTTTTCAAGTATTACAATGGTAATAGCTAGCATTTATAAAGTGTTTTAAAGTTTATAAAGTGCTTTACAAATACTATCTCATTTAATCCTCACAAGGACCCTGTGTGGTAGGCACTATTATTTTCTCCATTTTACAAATTTAGGAGCTGAGAGTGGGAGATGTTAAGTGACTTTCCCAAAGACACACTAGGGGGCAGCTAGGTGGCTCAGTGGATAGAGTGCTAGGCTTGGAGTATGGGAAGACCTGAGTTCAAATGCAGCATTAGACACTTACAAGTTAGGTGACCCTGGGCAAGTCACTTAACCCTGTTTGCCTCAGTTTCTTCATTGGTAAAATGAACTGCAGAAGGAAATGGCAAGCCATTCCAGTATCTCTGTCAATAAAATCCCAAATGGGATCACAAAGTCAGACACAAGTTAAATGAGTGAATAACAACTACCTGACATAAAGTTACTCTATCCACTGTGTCACTCAGCTGCTACTTGTATCCCTAATGCTAGGCACACAGTAGGCACTTAATAAATGCTTTTTCATTTTAACATGATACAATCAAAGAAACAAACAAAAAAGTTTGCTCTGTGTCCTCTTTCAAGTCTGCTGAGTACTAGGTACTTTTTTCAAACTTTGATACTGCTTTGTTTCCATTATATAGTTGTAACCAATGGATATTTGTTTTGTTTCTGTTGATTTTGCTTTGTATAACTTTCTAAAGATTTTCCATGTATCCTTGCTTTGATATTTATATTTGTAAGGTGCTAAAATATTCCATTGCATTAATCTACCATACTTCATTCAGCTGTTTTCCAGTTGTTGGATGTATAGGTACGTTGTTTCTAGTTATAAATATATTTGTATTTAGCTATTATATGTAAAGTGAGACTATTTCTATACAAGATGCTTTTTTTTCTTCATGTGGTATCTCTAGCATAGAGCCCCATAAAATCAGTGTGTCAAAAGGAATGGTCAATTTTGTGACTCTTATTAAATATTCTCAGGTCAATGTCCAAAAATTTTGAACTCGTCTATTATCCCTCTAAGAATGTAATAGAGTGCCCATTTCCTCATAGTTCTGCCAACATGCCAACATGGAATTGATTTTTTCACCAGTTTATAGTACATAATGTGGTATCTTAAAATTGTCATGAATTGCCACATGATATGAAACTTCACTTAAGAACTGGCATATCTATGAAGTTGCCCATAACTAATCCCTTCTGATACCAGTCTCACCAATTAATGCTTCTGTATGTATCATCATTTAGCCATTACCTGTTTTCTATTTAGTTTAGTCCTTTATTGTGTTCTTCTACATTACTACTGTAAGATTTACAGAAACAGCACAAAAATAGGATTAGAGAGGCATATGACTATAAAAAGAGGTTGGCCAGTCACATAAAGAGCAAAGGATAACCTGTGCATAGTGTTGGCATTCTTCTCTGGTATCCTGACAATGTCAATAATCATTAGACCTCCTAGGGACGATTTAGCAAGGGATGTAATCAAGAATTTCATGGCAAAATACGTTATGGATGAATTAGTATATCCCGGGGTAGCTAGGTGGTGCAGTGGATAGAGCTCCGGCCCTGAAGTCAGGAGGACCTGAGTTCAAATCCAGCCTCAGACCAACACTTGACGCTTACTAGCTGTGTGACCCTGGGCAAGTCACTTAACCCAATTGCCTAAAAAAAAATTAGTATATCCCCCAATTAGATTATTGATAATTTATCATTGATAATTATGATCAGATATAGGATTTTAGAGGTTGCAACATAAGTTTCATTGCTTTTTGGAATATTCTATTTAATTTCTTCCTCCAATATCTAATGAATTAAGAGTAAATTTGGATTATTCAAATTGAGGTAGTTTCACATGAAAATTCAAAGTGTTTCTTCTGACTGTTAGCAAAATTTGTTGTTATTGAAATTGTTATTGAAATTCAACTACTACAAACCTACTACTAATACATACTAAGCGTCTTTAAAATGGGGGCAATCTGGGGATTGAAATTTATTGTCTGTATTCAAAAGTTTTGCAGAGTTTTCCTGTAATATGTCCTGAAGCATGAGATTCAGTTTTGGGTTTTGGTTTTTTTTTTGTTCTTTTGAAAATTTGTCATTTTTTTCTGGGAGGCTTGCAATCATTAATTTATCTCTACGTATCTTATCTTCAAAGTCAGTCACTTTTGTATTGAATTCATGTGTTCTTTTTCTTTTTTGAACTGGCACATTTAAATTGTCACATGTCCTTCCACACATTTCTGAATTTTTTTTTTCTCTTTGATAAGCCCTACTCTTTGGAGAGAATGTCTATTGTGCCTTCTATATTTTGCATTCTCCTTTTTTAAAATTTTGCATTGATGCCTGACTTTTGAGTCAATTTAATTTCTAATACCTTCTGCTAACAGTTTTGTTTCTTTTGAACTATTTTGGAGTTTCTTGCTATTACATAATGGGCAGAATGCAGATTTCTCTTTTTGACAGGAGAATTTTGGGTTGGTTAAACTCTTATTACCTAAGCAATTGTTCATCCATCATTTTTGAAGAGGATCAATGACATCAACAGATGATGACTTGACTTGCATGTGAATTGGATTTAAGTGACTCAGAATTGCACAAAGTTGTCAACCTCACTCTCTCTTCCAGAGTCATTTAAGTCCAGTGGTAACATAAAAGTCAGAACAACTGGCAACGGTTCAGGATGCAGTGGATAACCTTGGAGTCTTCTTCCTTCCCGGTCATTGGAACAAATTGTTCTCATCCTCCCATTCTGCCGGGGGAAGTCTTCATATGCAATAGTGTCCAGTAGGAAACATAAGAGTATAATTCAAGCCTTGCAAATCCCTATCTACATATGGATATATTTTCAATTCTGGATGACCTCCCAAATTAGTCTCTTGAACTTTGTGTTTTTTAACTTTTCCAAAAATAATTTTATTTATTTTTTCCATAATAGTCATGTTGTGAAAGAAAATATAGACAAAAAAAAAAAAGGATGTTTCAATTTGTATTCAGCCAACATCAGTTCTTTCTCTAGGGATGAACAGCATTTTTCATCATAAGCCCTTCAGAGTTGTCTTGGATCGTTGTATTGCTGAGAATAGGTGAGTCATTCACAGCTGATCAGCTTACAATATTGCTGTTACTTTGTACATAGTACTTTTAACTTTGCATTAGCTCATGCAAATCTCTCTTGGCTTTTCTGAGAACATCTCACTCATCATTTCCCATTGCACAATATTATTCCATCACAATCACATAACACAATTGTTCAACCATTGCCCAATTGATAGGCATATGATCAATTTTACATTCTTTGCCTCTGGAAAAGAGCTGTTATAAATATTTTTGCACATTTAGGTCCCTTTCCTTTTTTTTTTTTTAATCTCTTTAGGGATACAGACTTAGTACTACTAGGTCAAAGGGTATGCATGGTTTTAGAGCCTTTGGGCATAGTTCTAAATTGTTCTACAGAATGGTTGAATCAGTTCACAACTCCACCAACAACGCACATTTTCTCCACATCTCCTCCAACATTTATCATTTTCCTTTTCTGTCCTATTAGTCAATCTAATAGGTATGAGATAATACCTCAGAATTGTTTTAATTTGCATTTCTCCAACCAATAGTGAGAGCATTTTTTCATATGGCTATAGATAGCTTTAATTACTTCATCTGAAAACTGTTCGTATCTTTTGATCATTTATCAACTGGGGAATGACTCTTCTTTTTATAAACTTGACTCAGTTCTCTATATTTTTGAGAAATGAGGCCTTTATCATAGTTGCTAATGGTATTTTCCTCCATCCTATTCCCACCCTCCCCCATTTAAACTATTCTCTCTCTCCTTTCACCCTGTCCCTCCTGCTTCTAACTATCCCCTCACCCAATCTGCTCTCCATTCTATCACCCCTCCCTTCTCTTATCCCCTCGCCTTCCTTCTTTCCTGTAGGGTAAGATAGATTTCTATACTCAATTAAGTGTGTTATTCCTTCTTTAAACCAATTCTGATGAGAGTAAGGTTCACTCACTTCCCCTCACCTCCCCACTCTTTCCCTCCACTATAAAAGCTTTTTCTTGTCTCTTTTATGGGAGACAATTTACCCCATTCCACCCCTCCCTTTTCCTTTCTCCCACTACATTCCTCTCTTACCCCTTAATTTAATTTTTTTTAGCTATTATCCCTTCACACTCAACTCACACCAGTGCTCTCTGTTTACATATACTCCTTCTATCTGCCCTAATAATGAGAAAGTTCTTATGAGTTACAAATATCATCTTCCCATGTAGGAATGTAAATAGTAAGTTCCTTATGGTTTCCTTTTCTTGTATACCTTTTTATGCTTCTCTTTGAAAGCCAAATTTTCTATTCAGCTCTGATCTTTTCATCAAGGATGCATGAAAGTCTTCTATTTCATTGAATTTTCTTTTCCTCTGAAGGATTATATTCCATTTTGCTGGGTAGGTGATTCTTGGTTGTAAGACTAGTTCCTTTGCCCTCCATAATATCATATTCTAAGCCCTCTGATCCTTTAATGTAGAAGCTGCTAAATCTCATGTCATCTTGACTGTGGCTCTATGATACTTGAATTGTTTCTTTCTGGCTGTTTGCAATATTTTCTTCTTGACCTGGGAACTCTGGAATTTGGTTATAATATTCCTAGCAGTATTCACTTTGGGATCTCTTTCAGGAAATGAAAGGTGGATTCTTTCAATTTCTATTCTTCCCTCTGGTTCTAGAATATCAAGGCAGTTTTCCTTGATAATTTCCTGAAAGATGATGTCTAGACTCTTTTTTTGATCATGACTTTCAGGTAGTCCAATAATTAAAAATTCTCTCCTGGATGTATTTTGCAGGTCAGTTGTTTTTCCAATGAGATATTTCACATTCTTATATTTTTTCATTCTTTTGGTTTTGTTTTATTGTTTCTTGATTTCTTATAAAGTCCTTAGCTTCCACTTGCTCAATTCTAATTTTTAAGGAAGTATTTTCTTCAGTAAGCTTTTGAACCTCCTTTCGAATTTAGTCAATTCTACTTCTTAAGGCATTCTTCTCCTCATTGGCTTTTTGGACTTCTTCTTTCACCATTTGACCTATTCTATTTTTTAAGGTGTTATTTTCTTCAGTATTGTTTTTTATGTGTCTCCTTTACCAAGCTGTTGACTCATTTTTCATGTTTTTCTTGTATCACTCTCATTTCTCTTCCCAATTTTTCCTCCAGTTCTCTTGATTTTTGAAATCCTTTTTGAGATCTTCCATGGCCTGAGACAAATTCCTGTTTTTCTTGGAGGCTTTGGATGTAGGAGCTTTGACTTTGTTATCTTCTTCTGAGTGTATGTTATGATCTTCCTTGTCACTATAGTAACTTTCTATGATCAGAATTTTTTCTGTTGTTTGCCCATATTCCCAGCCTATTACTTGACTTTTAACTCTCTGTTAAAGTAGGACTCTGCTTCTAGGGTGGAGGGAGCACTATTCCAAGGTTCAGTGGTTTTCTGCAGCTATTTTCAGAGATGCTTCTGTAAGTTTTCAGTTCTTTCAAGGTGTTATGATCTAAGGAGAGGTATTTACCACTCTCCTGGCTTGTGCTCTGGTCTGTGAGTAACCATAAGCACTCTTTTCTACCCTGGAACTGTGATGAGGGTTCCTGCTGCACTGTGGCCACAAGCTCTGGTGTGCTAGTGTTCCTCCTCACCTGGGACTGCCACCCAGGATTGCAACCCAGATCTGACTATGGGCAAAGCAACAGAGTCCTGCCTCAGTGCTAGCAAAGAGACTCCTGTAATCTCCTTCTGACCAGTTGTTCAGTCTCCTCTTACCATAAGTGAGTTGAGAGCTCCAGAAGCAGCTGCTGCTGATTCAGTTGCTCCCAAATCCTGTTCCAGTTTTCTGGGGCCATGTCTGTGCTGGAACGGCCTGCAGAAGACTGTGCTCCACCCTTACCCCGGTATGACAGACCTTTCTTGCTGAACTTCCAAGTTGTCTTTGGCATCTGTGGGCTGAGAGGTCGGAAACCATCACTGTTGCTACTGATTCAGTCATCCCAAGACCTGCTCTGGGTTTGCTGGGGCCTGATCAGTACTGGCATGGCCTGTGTTAGACTGTACTCCTCTCTCACCCTGGAGCAACAGATCTTTCTTATCAAACTTCCAGGTTGTCTTGGACTGGAAAACTGTTTCACTCTGTCTTTCTGTGGGTTCTGCTGCTCTAGAATTTGTTTAGAGTCACTTTTAAAAAGGTATTTGGAGGGGTTTGTGGAAGAACTCAGGAGAGTCCTTGCCTTTGTCATCTTGGCTTCACCTCATCTCTTTCACTTTGGCACAGCACTATTTTTAGGTTGTTTTCCCTTGTATAAAGACAGACTCTATCTCTGCAATTTCTACCCATCACTCTTAGAACTGCCCTCTGGGGACAAGTAAGACATCTAATCTGTCTTCCCTAAGACAGACTTTCAGATTCATATTCCCTTTAAATCTCTTCTCTGTGCTAAGCATTTCTAGTTACTTCAATGTTTCCTTATGCAGCATTATCCCCCACTTTTTTTTTTTTTTTATCATTTTGTTTGATCTCCAGACGACATACTTCTCTTTACTCACTAGAGAGGGTAGAGAACTGAAACAATTCAGGTGGTTTTGGTATAAAGGAATAAAATCTCAACCTGGAATATAGCAAAAATTACATTGCTGCCTTAGAGAATTGTAAATATACACACACTTGCTGCTCTTACTTGCTGTATGAATATGGGCAAGTCACAACCTTGCTCTGTCTCAACAATAAAATGGGGATATTACTTTTGACACCTACCTCACACAGTTATTATGCAGATAAAATAAGACAATGGATATAAAGTGTCTTGCAACTCTCAAAGTGCTATATAAATAAATATCATCTCCCTTATGACCATTTCTGCTTCCCCTTTGCCCCTTTGGCTCATTAATGCCCATATTATCTTGGACTCTCCATCATGTCAGACTATTGAGAACTTATTATTTAAGAACATTTTATAGGATCCTAGATATAGCTAGATGGCATCTCAAAAGTCATTTAATCTGGCTCCTTTATTTTATTTTTGGATTTTATAATTCTTTGAAATGTGGTTTCCCTTCCTATTATTGCCTCTTTTACTTTGTTGTTATTATATAAAAATGCTTTGGATGTTTAGGGGTTTGTTTTATAGGCTGCAACTTTATGGAAGCTGTTAATTATCTTAACTAGCACTTTTCCTGGTTCCTAGAATTTTCTAAGCAAACCATCATGCCACCAGGAAATAAGGATAGTTTTTATCTCCTTTTTACCTGTCTTTACAGCTCTAATTTCTTTCTTTTGTCTTAGTGTTATTGCTAGTTTTTTTTTGATTGTTTGTTTTGTTTTTTTGCTTTTTGGTGAGGCAATTGGAGTTACATGACTTGCCCAGGGTCACACAGCTAGCAAGTGTCAAGTGTCTGAGGCCGGATTTGAACTCAGGTCCTCCTGACTCCAAGGCCAGAGCTCTATCCACTGTGCCACCTAGCTATCCCCTATTGCTAGCATTTCTAAAACCATATCAGATAATGACAGCCCTCTAATATTACAGTTGAGGAAACTGAGGCCCAGAAAAGTTAAGTAACTTGCCCAAATCCATTTTTCCCTCCAACTCCACTCCTTGGTATAAGTTGAGGACTATGGAGAGGGGGGGGAAGACTGCATATAATTTCAGACTTTTTCAATATTTTGATTAGTTTTGCCTGATTTTATTTTTTCTCTTTTTTATTCTTTGCCATAAGGAATGGCTCTCTGAGAGGCAGAAGGACCAGGCTACACTGGAAAATGTAAAAAAAAAATCAATAAAATTATTTTAAAATTAGTATTTTAAAATAAAATTTAAAATTAAAATTAAAATATTTAAAATTAGTGGACAGTAATAACAAAATTATGCTTGGATAGAATTGTGAAGAGAAAAATGATGGGAAAAAGGAAGATTTCAAAATCAATAAATTAGAACATTTTGTCCTCCAAGATCCCCAGGCACTAAAGAGTGCAAGTAAAAGCAAAACAAATAAATGATTGTAAAAAAAAGAAAGAAAAAAAGATTGCATATTATTCATGTTGATAACATTATATATGTTTATATAAGTCAAATAGTAAATATTACATGTTGCAACAGCTTCTAAAAATTCAGTCTAGCTAATAACTATATTCATGAGAAGGGCATGGGAACAGTGAGGTACATTTCTCTCAGTGCAGTTGCTGCAGTTCTCCCTTCCTTTCCTCTAGTACCATTTATACTTAAGATGGGGTTGCAGAGCTCCAACCCAAGGAGGTGGCAAGAGAGGTTTGATGTAACCTCTATTTCTCTCTTCCCTTTCCTTCCCCCTCTCTCTAATCCAACCGGAGTCTACTACAGAGAGCTACTGTGGATCCCTGCTTGGGTTCAAGAATCATTGTATAAACTGTTCTCTTGGTTCTGCCTACTTCCCTCTTTATCAGTTCATACTTCCCAGAATTCTCTGGAATCTTCTCTTTCATCATCAATATGACACAATAATCACAGCTCCAATGAGTTTAATTATTAACTCTATACAGATAACTTTCAGAGCTTTATCCAACTTCAATCTCTCCCCTGAGCTTCAATCTTCTAGAACTGGATGTTCTAGTTTGTAATAGCTGGGGAAAAGCTGCATCCAAAAGGCTTTAACCCAGAAAAAGCCACCCACTCAGTAGATTTTAGTGACACACAGTAGACTTAGTGACATCTCAAACTTAATGTGTCTAAATCAGAACTCATTATCTTTCCTCCTAAGTCCTACCCTTTTCTAAACTTCCCTATTTCTATTGAAGGCACTACTATTTTTTCAGGCTCCCAGGTCCATAACCTTAACATTATCGGTGATTCCTCACAATCTTTCACCCCAGATATGTAATCAGTTTTCAAAGCTCGCCATTTGCCCCTCCAAAATATCTCTTGTACCCAACTCCTCTACTTACATAGCCATCTTAGTTCATGTCTCATCAACTTTCACCTAGACTTTCAAAGTGGCCTCCTAATTGGTCTCCCTGTCTCAAGTCTCTACCTTGTCCAATCCAACACATATATGGGTCAAAGTGATTTTTCTTAAATCCATTGCCTCCCTACTCATCAAATTTCAGTGCCTCTCCAAATGTAAACTCTTCTGCTTAGTTTTTAAAATCCTTCATAACCTGTCGCAACCTATCTTTCAAAATGCTGCTAATCTGGTCATCTCTCTGATCCTTACCCACAGAACTCCATCTCCATGCCTTTGCATAGCCCATCTCCTATGCCTGGAGTGGATTTCCTCCTTGCCTCTGCTCCACAGAATCTCTTTCTTAAAACACTGCCCAAGCATTGTCTTCTATACTCCTCCTTTTCCATTTCTTCCAACTGCTAGCACTTTTCCTAGCTACCTAACTTAACTATTTTTTATTTATTTTGTATTTTTTTCTGTACAGAATTATTCTAATATACTTATTAATAAGCTCCCCTGGCAGCTTTCAGGGATTCACATGACTCATCACTGTAGCTCTTGGTGCTTTAGAATGATGCAGCAAGGCAAACTCCAGGTAGTCCCTTCTACCCCCATCCCCCACTTTGTAGTCCAAGGTAGGGTGGGGGAAGGCTGTATGAAAGTTGCATCAGAGAGGATGGGCCACTAAACCAGAAAATGCCTCTCATTCAGTAGACTTTAAAAGAAGTGACTCCGCCCTGTTATTTCTCATCTCTGGAATGTAATTGGCTTTACTTTTGGATTTCTTATGGGACTGGGTGAGGGATGGCAGGGAGGGACTGGGGCCCTTCCCCTACCCAGGCAAAAATAGCAAACTGTTGGCAAGTGGTTGCTAGACTACAAATTCATAACTGAGTTTGAGCCTTGGCTTTTTTTTCTTTGTGTTTCTTCTCTCTGTATAGGTCAACAAAGATCCTGAAATGGAAGTTTCTACCTTGGGAGGCAACTTCGGGAAGTTTGATAGTATAGGAGCTACGGGTTTCTTCAGTTTGTGCTAACTACAATACAGGAGGTGGTCCCTACCTCTACTACAGTTTTTTTCTTGAAGTAGAAGATGGCCACCAACAGGAAGAAGAGCCTAAGTCACAGCCTGGAATACCAGAAGACATGGACCTTAGACAAGTTGTTGGCTAGTGCTGAACTGAAGTAAAGTTAAAATGGCTACATGATAAGCCACCACCACCCCCAACTTTCCTCCAAAATATTTTGTGATTTGATATTTTAAACATAATTCTTTTTTGAGAGTATAATAGTAATTGTTATTATTTTTTTTTAATTTGTTTTTATCAATGCAAGCTTGTCAGTCTTCTGTGATTTAAGCATTTCTTTTCTATATAGGAAAAAATAGCTGTCCTATAACTGATCTACTTTGTACACTGAGTGTTTTTCTTTTCAAGACTTTTTTAAAGACCCTAGACATATGCCAAATTTAAACTTTACATAATTTTCTCTGGGTTCTGAAACAGGGGCAGGAGTATGCTGTAGTCAGCTTGAACCAATTTGAGAGAACCAATTGTTAAGTATTCAGTGTAAACATTTACATCTCCCAAATCATCAGACTCTACAAATCAGGGATTGATTTATTGTTTTATTGATTTTTAGACTTAAGAAAGTGATGGAGAATACACTAATAATGTAGATTAAACTCAAAAGTGTGTGTCGTATAGGTTCCCCTCCCCCCCTCCCCCGGCAGTTTCAGAGAGCCAGTTGTTAAATATTTACTAGCACACCCCTGGATAGGGGTTTAAAAAGTACCAGTGTGAGGGGGGGAAAAGAGCCAAAACCCCTCTCTTTTAGGGTCAGGCCCCCTAGGACTGAACTCAGCTCATGTCTGTGCACCAGAGCAGTGGGAATTCTGAGA
Organism: Vombatus ursinus; assembly: GCF_900497805.2. Lineage (NCBI taxonomy): Eukaryota > Metazoa > Chordata > Mammalia > Diprotodontia > Vombatidae > Vombatus > Vombatus ursinus. The sequence goes on along the minus strand of NW_020944090.1, from coordinate 142,958 downwards.
GGGAGAGGGCAAGTATCCCTTGGTCAGAGAAGCAGGAAGAAAGGAAGGGAGGAGGGAAAGAGGGAAGGAGGAAAGAAGCATGTATTAAGTATCTACTATGTGCCAGGCACTGTGCTAGGTGCTTTATAAATATCTCATTTGACACTCATAAAAACTCTTAGGAGGTAGGTGCAGTTATTATCCCCATTTTATAATTGAAGAAACCTAGGCAGAGGTTAAATGTCTTGACCATGGTCATAGTAAGTGACTGAGACTGGATTCAAACTTAGGTCTTCCCGACTCCAGATCCAGCACTGTCTGTACCACCTAGTGTTTCTGGGAAAAGTTAAGGGTAATTTAAAGTCCTTTATAATGTTTCTCCAACCTATTTTTCCAGATTGATTTTATATTACTTCCTCTCACAATAATTCTTCCTTCTCAGCTGACTTATTTACTATTCCCTGAACACATTCCATCTCCCATAACCAAACCTTTGCATAGGCTTCCCCTAGACTACCTCATGCCCAAAATGTTTTCTCTTCTCACTTCTAAAATTAAGCTCAAGTGCCACCTCCTACAAAAGGTCTTCCCTGATCCCCCAACACATAGCTTCAGTTCCTTATACCCATCATATCCTCTACATTACTTTTATATGTTGTTTAGTCATTTTCAATTGTATCCAACTCTTTGTGACCTCTTTTAGGGTTTTCTTGACAAAGATACTGGAGTAGTTTGCCATTCTTTCTCCAGCTCATTTTACAGATGAAGAAACTGAGGCAAGGGTTAAGTGACTTGCCCAGGGTCACATAGCTAGTAAGTGTCAGAGACCAGAAGTCTTCCTAACTCCAGGTCTAGTGCTCTACCCATTGTGCCACCTAGCTGCCCACTTTTATTTTTACTTTGTATATATTTCATAACTGCTTATCCTTGTATACTATTCCCTCCATAGAATAGAAGTTCCTAGAGACTAAGGACTGTTTTTTTTTTCCTTTTTAATTTATACAGGACCTAGCACAATAACTGGAACATAGTAGGAGCTTAATAAATGCTCACTGAATTAAGGTTGAGTTTTTCTACCTCTTTAAAAGTCTGATCTGGTCTAAAATTAGAATGTCATAAGGCCAATTCATATAGCCACAGACCAAAGCACTAACCTGGATGGATAGTGAAGTAAAGATACAGATTATATTGGCCATCAGCATACATGTAGCAGAGACTATAAATTTACCTCTTCTTGGTGTACTGCAATTCTCATGGAGGTAGTGCTTGGCTTCCCTCCATCTATCCTGCTTTCTTGGAAGTATTCCTATTCTACCATGGGAGAGAATGGGGCCTACTCTACTGGTTCAAATATCGACCTTAAATTCAAGAAGACCTTGGTTTGAATCCCAACTTGGAAACTTACTAACTTTGTGACTAGGCAATTCAATGAACCTTAATGGACTTCAATTTTCTCACCTGTTAAATGAGAGACTTAGTTTTAATGACCATAAGGTCCCTTCTACCTGGAATCTAGGCTCTTATGATGCTCCAATGTCAGGGGAAGCAGCCCTGTGTAAACTGAATAACTCCACTCAGGTAGCCTCGGAAGGATACATGGGTTCAACCAGAAGGATATAGGGTTAGTTCTAGGCCCATAAGAAGTGCTGATAAGGGCAGTAAACGCTTAACCCAGAACTAGGGGAAGAAGGAGGGGAGAGAAAATTGTAAATTTGCCCTTCTCTAATCAACTGTCAATGACACTCACTGGAAGATGAGAGGGATAGGCATTGAATTATCAAGGAATATTGCTAAGCAAATTGTAGAATAATGCCTATAATGAAGTATAATTACAAGCACAAAGAACTTAAAGAAATAATGGAAGATTTGTATGAACGGATATAGAACTACATTTTCCTCTCAGTCAAAAAATTTACTCCTATAACAACATAGTTATATCACAACTTTAAAAAATGGAGGATGACATATAGCTCACCACTGTGTCTCATCAATACTCTTCATCAGTAGCTACACAATGTCTTGTGTACCCAGCTAGCCTGGGTGAGCTGATGGCCAATATAGTCTATATTTTTACTTCACTATTCATCCAGGTTAGTGCTTAGGTTTGTGGCAATATGAATTGGGCATTCTAATATAGATATCTATAACTGACATAGAGAGGAAATAAAGAGTCCAAAGAATAATATAGAAAATAACTACAATAATGTAAGTGAACAGAACACCAAAAGGAAGCTGAACTCCAAGTAATCAAAATAATTATTTGGACCCAGAGAAGAAATGAAACATGCTTCTCTGCTCTAGGTAGTTAGGCAGAGGACTCTACAATTAGGCAGAATGCTGCATACATTGTCAGCTGAGGTCACTGTGTAAGTTGTTTTTGTGTCACCATTTTTCTTCTCTACAAAGGATGATTTGCAATCTCCTGAAAGGAAGTGATAAAGACTGTGATAGAAAAACAAGGCATCAATGAAGTATGGTTATTTGCAATCCAACAAACTCTGGACAAATTCTGTACTTAGATAAGACAGGATTCTTTGTGCTCAATAACTATTTTATAATCAGGAACAACATTGGATGCCATAACAAAACAATTTTCTCCCCCTTTTTTTTACATAAGCCAAGATTTTTTTTTTTTTTTTTGCTTTTTTGGTGAGGCAATCAGGATTAAGTGACTTGCCCTGGGTCACACAGCCAGTAAGTGTCAAGTGTCTGGGGCCAGATTTGAACTCAGGTCCTCCTGACTCCAAGGCCAGAGCTCTATCTACTGTGCCACCTAGCTGCCCCCAAGGTTTTTTTTTTTGTAGGTCAAATTTTTTTTATGATAATTTTTATTTATTTTTTTCTTTTCAACATTTACTTCCACAAGATTTTGAGTTCCAGATTTTCACCCCATTTTGCCCCTCCCCCCACCCAAGATGGCATGCATTCTGAATACCCCTTCCCCTAGTCTGCTTTCCCTTCTGTCTCCTCCCCCATCCCCTTCCCCTTCAATTTTCCTGTAGGGCAGGATGGATTTCTGTACCCCATTTCCTGTATTTCTTATTTCCCAGATGCATATGAAAACTTTTTTTAAACATGTGTTTTCAAAACCCTGGGTTCCAAATTTTCTCCCTTCCTCCCTCCCCACCAACCCTCATTGATAAGGCAAGCAACTCAATATAGGTTATATATGTGCAGTTATGCAAAACACTTCCATAGTAGACATGCTGTGAAAAACTAACTCTATTTCCCTTAATCCTATCCTGCTCCCCAATTTATTCTATTCTTTCTTTTGACTCTGACCCTCCTCAGAAGTATTTGCTTCTGATTACCCCCTTTCCCAAACTGCCCTCCTCTCTATCATCCCTTACTCTCTTGTCCCCTTCCCCTCACCCATTTCCTGTAGAGTAAGACAGATTTCCATACCCAACTGAGTGTGTACGTTATTCCCTCCTTAAGTCAAATTCTATGAGAATAAGATTCACTCATTCTCTCTCACCTTCCCCCATTTCCCCTCCACTGTAAGAGCCTTGTCTTTCGTTTTTTTTTTTGTGAGATAATTTACCCTGTTCTACCTCTCCCTTTCTCCTTCTCCTAGTATAATCCTCTCTCACCCCTTAATTTTATTCTCCAGATATGACCTCTTCATCTTCAACTCACCCTGTGCCCTCTATCTATCTATATCTATAGATACGTACATATAATTTTTTTCCCTTCCACTACCCTAATACTGACAAAGGTCTCATGAGTTACAAATATCATCTTTCCACACAGGAATGTAAACAGTTCAACCATAATAAGTCTCTTATGATTTTCTCTTTCCTGTTTACCTCTTCATGTTCCACTTGAGTCTTGTATTTGAAAATCAAATTTTCGATTCAGCTCTGGTCTTTTCATCAAGAATGCCCAAAAGTCCTCTATTTCACTGAATGATCATTTTTTCCCCTGCAGAATTATACTCAGTTTTGCTAGGTAGGTGATTCTTGGTTGTAATCCTATCTCCTTCGCCCTCCGGAATATTATATTCCATGCCCTGTGGTCCCTTAATGTAGAAGCAGCTAAATCTTGTGTTATCCTGATTGTGTTTCCACAATACTTGAATTGTTTCTTTCTGGCTACTTGTAATATTTTCTCCTTGACCTGGGAACTCTGAAATTTGGCTACAATATTCCTATGAGTTTTCCTTTGGGGATCTCTTTCAGAAGGAGATTGGTGGATTCTTTCAATTTCTATTTTGCCCTCTGGTTCTAAAATATCAGGGCAGTTTTCCTGGATAATTTTTTGAAAGATGATGTCTAGGCTCTTTTTTTGATCATGGCTTTCAGATAGTCCAATAATTTTTAAATTCTCTCTCCTGGATCTATTTTCCAGGTCAGTTGTTTTTCCAATGAGATATTTCACATTGTTTTCTAATTTTTCATTCTTTCAGATTTGTTTTACACTGTCTTGATTTCTCATCAAGTCACTAGCTTCCAATTGCTTTATTCTAATTTTTAAAAAGTATTTTCTTCAGTAAGCTTTTGGACTTCCTTTTCCATTTGGCCAATTTTGCTTTTTAGGGCATTCTTCTCATTGGCTTTTTGGACCTCTTTTGCCATTTGGGTTAGGCTATTTTTTAAGGTGTTTTTTCTTCAGTATTTTTTTGAGTCTCCTTTAGCAAGCTGTTGACTTGTTTTTCATGATTTTCTTGCATCACTCTCAGTTTTTCTTCTACTTCTCTTACTTGCTTCTCAAAATCCCTTTTGATATCTTCCAAGGCCTGGGACTGATTGATATTCTTCTTGGGGGCTTTGGATGTAGGAGCTTTGGCTTCATTGTCTTTTTCTGGTTGTAGGTTTTGATCTTCTTTGTTACCAAAGTAAGATAATATAGTCTGATTCTTTTTGCACTGCTTACTCATGATCCCAGCCAATTACTTAAGTTTTAAACTGTTTGTTAAGGTAAAAGTCTGCTTCCAATGTGGAGAATGTACTGTCCCAAGCTTCAGGAGTTTGTACAGCTGTTTTCAAACCTACTTCTAGGGACCTGAAAATTTTCAGTTCTTCCAAGGTGCTATGATAAGGGGCGAGGTGTTTTCTCTCCACTGCCACAAGAAGCTTCACCACACCAGCATTCCTCCTCACCCCAGGACCGCCCCTCATAACTGTAACCCAGATCCATGGGTAAAGCAAGAGATTCCTGCCTCAGCACTGGCAAAGAGATCCCTGCAATCCCCCTCTGATCAGCCACTCGATTCCCCCTTAGTTTGAGGGCTGGAAGCTCAGGAAACAGCTGCGGCCCCGGGGGCGGCTGAAACCTAACTCCTTCTCTCACCGCAGTCACAGACTTTTCCCACTGACCTTCCAAGTTGTCTTTGGCGTTCGTGGGTTGAGAAGTTTGGAAACGGCCACAGCTGCCCACGATTCAGTCCTCTGAGGCCTGCTCCAGGTAAGCTGTGGCCTGCACACCCACGCCAAACCTGGCTCCTCTCCCAGCCCAGTGCAATACACTTTTCTGATCAACCATCCAGGCTGCCTTGGGCTGGAAATTTGTTTCATTCATCTTTTTGTGGGTTCTGTTGCTTTAGAATTTGTTTAGAGACATTTTTTATAGGTATTTGGAGGGGCTTGGGGGGAGAGTTCAAACAAGTCACTGCTTTCCCTCCGCCATCTTGGCTCCACCCCCAAGATTTTTATTTTTAAAAAATATAGAGGGATGGTTTCAGTTCATCACATCTTTGTATGAAAAAACCAAGAGTTTTGTTTTTAAGTTCATTGTGATTGATTTGCATCTTCTAAACCTTCAGAATCAGGAAACTCTTGAAAATTTAACAGCTAAACACATGTTGGACACCAAGAGTGCCAAGGGTAAACCTAAATCAAAACTAGCTATTGTCCTATTATTTGCTTTTCTTCTCTCTTTAGGATTTGGTTATTTGAACTAGTTTCAGGGACATCTGTTCCACTGTCGGTCTTTCTGATATTATCTTGTTATCAATGAAGAGAATTATTATAAAAATTATTATAAAAAGTTAAAAATACAAATGGACATTTTATTTTATGCTTATTCTTCTGAGATATGCTCAGTTAATTTACTATGTTATTTATTATTAGTTTTTTTTTAATTCTCAACAAATAAGAATCTAATATTTTAACCACTATTTAATGGATCTCCACTTTAACTGAGCCCATGTCCATTCACCATGGATAACCCATAGAGATGAAGGAGTGGGTAGATGCCCTATATGTGTTTATCTGTCTTGATGGAATGGGGCGAGAAGATGGGAAAAGGGGAGTACAAACCTGTGATTTCATCAGTGTAGGGAACTCTCAGTTTAGATTCCCTTTTACCCCTTTTCCCTACTGATTCATATTGGTAACTTAGTCCTTGAAATCTACCTTTGAACATTGAGAAGTTAAGTGATCTGGCCATAGTCACATACTGAGTATGTCTCAGAGACAGGATCTGAACCCAGGTCTTCCTGATTCCCTGTCATGCATACTATCCTATGAACCCTCCTCCTCCCTAAAAATTAGAGAAGACAAACCCAACAAATTATCTAATACTTCACAGTTCCTTCTTATTACTGTCTGTCATAGCTACAATTTTATTTGTAGAATGTCTCAGATATCTTCCCAGGAACTCCAGGACTCCAAAGAAGAGTATGAGGAACACCAGCCTAGATCATCTTTAAGACTCCTTCCTGCTCTAACAGTTCAAGATTCTCTTTATATTCATTCCTGCTGTTAATTCGAATAAAACCAGATTAGCTAAAGCATTAGGCAAAAGGATCAGACTCAAATTAAGGCACGTCAGAACAGTTCAATAAATGACTTACTGAAACATACAAAGCAGGCAAAATGTGGTGCTCTAAACCCCAACCTCTCCTCCAGCCAGTATTCTTCCTTGCTAGACACCCAGTATCCAGATGGTATCATACTGGCAGCTCAGAGACCACATTATCAGGGAGACAACTCCTGTGTCATCTATCCCACATTCCAGGTTTTTTTTCCTTTCAACTTCTTACTCCAAACTTGTAGTTTCTATTCCATCAGGAAGTTTTAGTCGGAGACATATAATCAGACAAGTAAATTCTGTTAATTTGTGCAGTGGGTACTAGTGAACTGTGTTATCTCTCCCAGGGTAATCCATTTGTCTTTTAACTGGAACTACCTTTTTTTCTTTAATACTAAATTAAAAAAAATTTTTTTGAGCTCTGAATTCTCTCCTTTCCTCCCATTTTTGTCCCATGCACTGAGGAGGCAAGCAATATGATATCAATTATACATGTAAAATCACATAAAACATGTTTTCAAATCCCACCTTGGACATCTATCACTTGTATATCCTCAAGCAAATCATCCAACCTCTAACTGGAACATTTGAGACATCATAAAAATCCATAGGAGTGACTATGATGAATCTTTGGTCCCCACCCTAGCAAACCTATAAGGGAGCTATCTGTGGGGCAGGTAGGCCCAGATGAAATACTTTTTTCAGTTCCAAACTTTGATGGCACATGGTCACCACTGAACAACAAAGTCATAGAAGTAGGCTGTATATCACTCAGCCTAGAGCCCAATATTTATTTCCTTCGGGTTCACAGAGTAGTTGCAGGGTGCTGATGTCAGTAGCTGTCTAGTGAAGATGGGTACTGTTTAGGAGGCATATGGTATCTTACATTTTTCCAGAACTTTGTCTTTGCAGACTGTAATCCCTCTGTGTAGCCCCCTCTCCATTGCAACACCCCATATTTCTGCTTAAGGTATTTAATTGATTCTGGCATGTCTGTATAATCCAGGATTTTCTCCAATTCAATGAGAATGACTTTCATTCCATCGTGGATGAGGGCATTGTAGATAGTGATCTGTTCTTCAGACATGTTCTTTAATAGACCATAACTTGAAGATTCTGAGACCAAAATGATTATCAGTCTTCTGCTTAGCTTAATATTTTCATCAATAACATTGACCACAGCTGAAAATAATGGAAGAAGTTAAGTGGATACTTGGAATCTTTCAACTAAAAGATACTGCCTGTCTTTTTCTGCTTGCAATTCTACCGAGTGGATTGATATCAAGTCTGAGAAGGAAGTCCAAATGACTGGCACTTATAATCCATTTGTAATAAAGTGTGAAATCCATCTCAGGGCTGGAAGGGATGTTGTAAGTCAACTAGTCCAACCTGTACCTAAATATGAATCCTGCCTAAAACATCGTATCCAATTTCTTCTTAAAGACCTCCTGTGCGAGGAAATCCAAATAATTGCAAGAAGATATTATAATTTTACTTTGAAATGAAATTTTTCATCTTCTATCTCTATTTGCTTTGGCCTTATGGATCAAAAAATCTACTACATTAATTGACCTTTGAAGTATTCTTAATTAATTCAACAAATATTTATTGAATGCCTATTACACATGAGGCTCTGAGGATACAGAGACAATTCATAAGTCTTTCCCTGAAGGACATTATGAGGCAGAGGTAGGGATAGATACATATTTGAAAATTTTGAAAAACAAAAGAAAACCTGCTCCTAAAATCTCTCAACTCAGAAGCTTCTTGCTTTATAATTACTTCTTACTGTGACACTAATAAAATAGAAACATCCACATGGTTTGCAAATGCATGATGATTATGCAAGTTTGCTAATGAGGCAAGGGATAAACACTTGGTTTAATTCCTATCTCTTTGGGGAAAACGATTTCACAGTTTAAAGCACTTTCTGTTGACCTTGACATCCACAATAAAATTCCACAGTATGAATGGGATACCAAAGAAAACCTAAGCATATTTTAACAAAAACCTGGAAGTGGCCAATACTCACTAATCAAAAATGAATGAGAACATCTGTTACATCTGACTATGAAAGTAAAAGTATTTTCAGTCATTTGAGTAGAATAGTCTCCATGGGAAAGCGTGGGGTTAAGGGAGAAAAAACTGTAAGGAGATTAGAGGATGAGTCATACATGTTAACCTGTTTGCAACACTACTTCAAAACAGGAATCAACTTTGAATATCTAAACTGTAACCTGAACCGATTCATAGGATTATGGATCAAGAATTGGAAGGTACCTCAGAGGCCATTTTTTTCTAATCCCACCATTTTACAGATGAGGAAACTGAGGCCCCGACTTGCCCAAGGCCACACAATGAACAAACATCAGGGATAGGATTTCAACTATGGACCTAAATAGCTCCAGAACCAATTCACTTTCCACTATACCACACCAATTCTGGCATATGTTGTAGCTATATACATATATGTATGTATGTATGTATGTATATATATGCCGGTAAACACAACAAGACAAATGGTCACCATTTTCTTTTTCATAAGTTTTCCTGGTTAATCCAGTCCTCACCTCCAAAACTAGATTCACATTACTTCCACAAGGAAGCCCTGAAACTCAAAGTTGCATGTTTTCAGAATGATCTTAACATGAGGTTGGAATCAAACCCAGACTTCATCTCAACTAGATGCTGTGGTCTATGAACTTTCTCAAGTTTCAAGGAGAATGGAAGTAGAGTCAATACATTGTGTAAAGGCAATGAAGGGAAAACACTCTTTAGAAAAAATAGGCAGGAGGGGTTCTTTGATTAAATCATTTCAGACATACCTTGTCCTGGTAAGTCATCCCTTCCAAATATAAACAGCCTGTATCCACACTGTCTCTCCAAGACTTCAGGTAGGATCTTCAGTACCAAAATATTCATTTCTTGGTTCTGGCTTTCAATTTTAGGTTTTGGATACAAAACATAAGCATCATAGAGCTTGCCATCTGAAAATCAAATGGACACATTCATAGCATCTCTTCTTTTAGTAAAGGACATAGTAAAAATGTTGCATCATTATGATTTTTTAGTTTAATTCACCAACTTCAAAGGGAAGTTGGAGTAGAGGAAGGAGAAAGAATGATTCATAAACCTTTAGAGTCAGGAGGGATTTTAGGGATTATTAAAGCCAATATGATTATTTTAAGAGCTAGAGAGGGGGAGCTTCTTGCCCAAGATTGATCAATTAATTGATGGAAGTCTTCGAACTTGGATTATAAATATTTTCTCCTATACCAAAGATGAGACTCATCAGAAGAAAAATTTTCATTATCCTCTGTATGATACTCAATTGAAACTTGTCAGTCCTTTGAGACGCACTAATAGAAAGAAAATAGACAGGAAATGTATTAACCCTGCAGTCAAGATGGCATTCTTTTTATTGTCCATGATATTTAATGCTTTGAGGTCCATGATTTCATCCATGGGAACAGTCCATCCAGTGAAACATATTTAACTTCCCTGGACATCAGTTTCTGCATCGATAAAATGAAAAGGTTCAACTAGATCGACTGTGAGGTGTCTCCAGTTCTAGAGCTATGATCTACTATGGGATAATGGTAGATGACAACCCTTTATGTCTTTATAGACCATTTTCATGAGTTGTTGCATGTCAATCACCTCTCAGTCAACCTCTGGAGATGATGAACCCTTGATGTTCTTACCAAACTAGCCTATGAGATACATCATTTCTATTTGACTTTAAAGCAGAACTTGTTTTTCAGCACCCCACGTTCCTATTATGCTATATTTCAGAAAGAATAAGGATGGAGATACGGTGTATGTGCTACTAATACCTCAGGTTTAAGCCATGGTTTTGAGTGCTTGGACAGACTCAGTGAGAAGTCTTTTAGCTACAAATTTAGTTCAAAAAGTCAGAGAACAATGAAACACAATAAGATGGTAGAGCTGAATTATCAGCTGCCTAACTGAAGTTTTGTTGTTGTTAATTTGGATCAGACCTGTGATTTCGTGCGTATAGTAAACTCTCAATGAGGTAACTCCTTCTACCAATGCAGACCAGTACCTGGTCTCTAATTTTGCCTGAAATAGTTTTGGGAGGCACTGAGAGATTGTGTCTTGCGTAGGGTCATATAAACAGTAAGCGTCAGGAGTGGATCTTGAATCCAGGTCCTCCTGACTGCTAGGTTGGCTCTCTTTCCACTATTCCAAGTTGACTCTTTGTAGCCTAGATACATATATCAGATATGGTGATTGGAAGAGGGGTTCAGAATGAATAGCTCAGCCTGACATGCACTAAGTTCTCTGATCCATGTTCACTGCTCTATAATTCTCACAACTAGAATCACCAAATCCCAGTATTTTAGAGTCAAAAAGAATCTCAACATCTATCTAATTCAACCTATACTTAAAGAAGAATCTCAGGATCAACCAACAAATCATCACCTAGCTTCTCCTTCAAGATATCTTTTGAGAGAGAACCCTGAAGTAGCCCATTCCACTTTAGTCATTTTTCTTCTAGTTGTGTCTGACTCTTTGTGACCCCATTTGGGGTTTTCTTGGCAAAGATACTAGAGTGGTTTGCCATTTCCTTCTCCAGCTCATTTTACAGATGAGGAACTGAAGCCAACAGGGTCACACAGCTAGTAAGTGTCTGAGGCCAGAACTCAGGAAAAGGAGTCTTCCTGATTCCAAGACCAGTGCTCTATTTATTGTGCCACCTAGCGGTCCTAATTCCACATTAAGGCAGCTTTAATTGTCAGGGAGCCGAAATGTGTTTCTTCTATCCACTACTCCTGATTCTGCTTTCTAAGACCAAGCAGAGCAAGTCTAATCTTTCTCCTATGGGTCAACCCTTCAAATGCTTGAAGATAATTATAATGGCCCCCATGCACAAGACCTGGGAGGAGATCTGGTCCCACCTCCTCATTTTACAGATGAGGAATCTTAGGTCGGTAGTTTTAGTGACTTGCCCAAAGTCACACAGATAATAAGTGGCAGGGCTGAGATTTGAACCCAGCTTCGCCAAGTCTCAATCCAATCAATATTCTTTCTGTGGTTTAGAATGTTTAGAACCTAGTGGAGGAAACTGGGCATAGACATAAAAATATAACTACATAAAGGTAGCATGTTGAATTTTCTATACTTGATGGTTCTACTTCCTCAAGATATACTTCCTCCTCTAACATTGGCATTCTGGATTTTGCTTGGACTCTTTTTTGAAATCTCTCAAAAGATACTTGTGACGTCCTAATTGCTACATTCAATGTCCTTTGGTCCTCGTCCTCCTTGACATCTCTAAATAATCTGACACTGTTGATGATTCCCTTCTATTAAATATTGTCTCCTCTCTTGGATACAGAAATACTACACTCTCCTTTGGCTGCTGCTCTGTTTCTTCTCACAGTATTCCTGAGCATTTAAAATAGGTTTGCTCAACTGTAAAATGGAGATAATAATAGCACTACTTCCCAGGGTTCCTGCGAGGATCAAATAAGATAATATTTGTAAAGCACTTAGCACAGTGCCTGGCACATAGCAGGTGTTATATAAATGCTAACTATTGTTACTATATTTTTCTGGCACAGCTTTTGAACATCCAGTGTCATTTGTAAGTCATGACCAAGCACCTAACTGGGACTTTTGTGGAGACATAGGGATCTTAACTTCAATATATCTCCGTGAAATGAATTACATATAAAATATATGTATAGATACATATCCATATGTATGTATTTATCTGTTTATCTATATCAAAAGAACTCAAAATATATCTATGACTTAACAGAAAAAGAAGTCAGAGCTCATGGTTTCCAATAGCCATGGCAATACTTACTCTTAATTAAACCAAGCTGCATAAATGCAACTATTGTTAGCACTACAAACTCTGACTTATCTGTACAATGTAAATACTTCAAAAGACAGCACTATTTCCTCTTATTACTCATCTGTCTTCAGAAGGCTCCTCTTTATTACTAAGCATTCTCTAAACAAATGAAATAAATTTTAAGATTTTAAAGGGGATATTTTACATATCATCTGGAGTATTAATTATAGCATATTAATACTATGATTATCACTACTTTCTTTGCCCCCATTCAGCTCACTTTTATATGTTGTCTTCTCCCATTAGAATGTAAGCTTCTTGAGGGCAGGGACAGTCTTAATTATGCCCAGTACTTAGCATAGTGTTGACACAGTCATTTTTCAGCTGTATCCAATTCTTCATGACCCTCTTTGGGGTTTTCTTGGTAGAGATACTGAAGTGTTTTTGCCATTTCTTTCTCCAGTGCATTTTACAGATGAGGAACTGATGCCAACAAGGTTAAGTGACTTGCCCAGGGTCACACAGCCAGATCTGAACTCAGAAAGTGAGTCTTTCTGACTCCAGGCCTGGTGCTCTATCCACTATGCAATCTAACTGCCCCAGCACACAATTATTAATTAATGAGTGCTTATTGACTTGGTTATATCCTTGAGCTGAAAACAATTGTTTCCTGCAAAAGTCAAACTTTAGGTGCCTCCAGAAAAGTTCTACTATGGAAGGGGTTCTTAATTGTTTTTGTGTGGCATGGACATCTTTGGCAGTCTGGTGAAGTCTACAGACCTCTTTTTAGAATAATGGTTTTTTTTTTAATTCATAACTGAAGGAAATGCTAAATTTCACTTAGAAGTTAGTGAAAATAAAGACTCAACTTTTTTTTTTTCCTATCTGACGTTATGAGCCCCTAGAATCTAGTCACAGACCTTTTAGGTGGTCTGTGTACTCCAGGTTAAGAACTTCTGTACTATATTATCCTGGTCCCTGAATTATCGAAGCAACTTTCTTAATCATGGTATTAGGAAATCATCTCAAAACTGAACTCCCATTGCCTTTTGCATGTAGCCCAATCTGAACATAGAGTAGAATCATATAAAAGTGTGTGGGGGGGTGTGGGGGAGAGGAATGTGCTTGAATGACACCCTAAACCCCACCCCTGCTCTAAACTATTAGAATCATACTGATTTGAAGGAGGTGCCACCTCCACACCCTCTTTCTCCCATCTGCAAAACCTGACTTCTATTGCCAAGTTTCTGACATATGCTCCTTTGCAAAACACAAATGAGTCACCTTTGCATTCACTATCCTTGAGTCCAATGTAGTGGGAGGAAATGATTAAATTCCACTGAACAAAGTTCACTGAATTACCACATGGGCTGTCATGACAAAACAACTGATCAGCTCAGCTTTTAAAAACGGGCATGCTAACCAATGGATTGAGTTTTTCCCTTCTTCAACAACTGATGTCAAGGAGATCTAATCACAGAACATGTCTGTTGTAGCAGTTCAGAACTTGAGCTCGGCACTGGCTGGTAAGTAGTCTCTGCAAATTTCATTACAACGACAAACAACAACAACAACATCTAGCTTTTATACAGTGCTTTAAGGTTTGCGAAGTGCTTTACAAAGATCCACAAACCTGCATGTAATCTTTCATATTTCACTTTTGTCTTACCACCCCCACTGTCTAGAACATGGTTGGCTTAATAAATGCTTATTGGTTGATAAAACAGCATATGTCAAGTTTCTGCCCAAATAACAAAACCTCATTAAATCAAACATCACTAGTTTTGAATTTGCAATAATTCAGACATACTAAGCTAATGTTTCCCTCATAGTACAATGGAAAAAAAGTGTTGAAATCAGAAAACCAGGGTTTAAATCATGGCTCTACCTATGGGACCTGGGAGAACATGAGCAAAGAAACTTTAGGTCTCTGGGGCTTCCCTTTTCCTCATGTTTAAAATGAAAAGGTTAATTGGAAAGATTTCTAAGGTCTCTTCCAGTTTGAAATCTATGATTGAATGATTCCATAGCTTTCACGAAAACACAGCATCCTACTCAAATTAATAGGATTAGACAATTTCCTTTTCCACTCCTCTTCCATTTAATCCTCCAGACTAGTGTTTCCCAAAGCAAATTTTCTACAGATAGCCCTTATCGGTGCTTCACAACCTTTCTCTGTGACTCTCCATGGCTCAGGGAGAAGGAACTAAGAGCTAAGGGTTGGAAGAGGCCAGAGTGTGGTGGGGCAGGGATGGGGTGGTTAGTCCATTTTAGGGTGACAGTCAACTAGAGAATAAACATGTGTTTATTAAGATAGCATTGTTTAGTGCATTAAAAAGCCAGCCTAGAAGCTAGGAAGGCCTGGGTTCAAGGCCTACCTCTGACATATACTGACTGTCACCCTGGGCAAGTCTCCTTGCTCTCTAGGCAACTCTCTAAGACACTAAACTGAAGAGAAAGTGCTGATCTACATAGACAGAGGTAATTTCCTCACCTGGGAGTTCCCTATGCCAATGACATTATGGGTTCAGTCTCTATCCCCATTCTATTCTGTGTCAGATGGGGTGTGTAAGAGCTTGGGATACAAAGAAATGCAAAAACAGTCTCTGACCTCAAGGAGCCCTCTTACTAATGGGGAAGACAAATGAATTAAATATCTGCATACATAGAAGATATAGCAGAGCAGAAAGAAGGTAATCTAAAGGGAAAAGGCTAAGAAATTCTTTTTAAGCAATTGAAGGATCACTACAACAACAGATTCTACAAATAAATGAAGAATGTACTCATAAATTATTCTTTTCTACTTCTTAATTACATAACAAAATTTTCTAGGTATCTAGCTCCTTTGCCCCTTTTTCATATTAAAAAAAGGTATGACTCTTAGTACTAAAAAGTATTGAGTTTTAATTTGTGTTCTATAAGTCATGAAATCTTTTTTTTTTTAAATTAAATCTGACCTCTCTGCTCAATTAAAGCAAATCATTGGGGTTTCACTGAAACTTTCAGCCTTTCTGATCTATTCTTTGGCAGTGACAAGTTAAATTTTTACTTTTACAATAAAATAAGAATGAAAAAGTGAGAGACGCTCAAAATGAAAGAAATTATGATGAAGATTAATCCTAGTTATAACTATTATCTAAGCAGCGTCTGTAGTTATGAGGCCCAGAAATTATATGAGGAGATAGAGGCTGGTGCAGAGAGATGGAGGCAGCACCTTTGGGTTCTATTTACTCCAAGATCTGTTAACTTAATCACGGATATTTGCAGAAATTTCCCAGTGACCTCTCAAGTTTCATATAACAAAACATTTAAATATAAAACCCTACAGGAATTAGGATAAGAGGGGCCATTGCTAATTACTTCCTTTTATCTTTCCATATATATAAAAAGTGGACTAAATACTCCCTTAACCACTGGTAGTTCCTCAAAAGGAAACTACTGAAGATCTGCTTTATTTTACAAACATCAAAGGATAAGATTGTTATAGGATTACAGGTTTGGAGCTGGCAGGAACTTTATAGGTCATTAAGTCCAACCACTTCATTTTCTAGGTGAGAAAACTGAAGCCTAGAGCAGCTAGGTAGTGCAGTGGATGGAGTGCAGGGCCTGGAGTCAAGCAGACTCCTCTTCCTGAGTTCAAATCTGGCCTCAGACACTTACTAGCTGTCTGACCCTGGGCAAGTCACTTAACTCTGTTTGCCTCAGTTTCCTCTCTGTAAAATGAGCTGGAGAAGGAAATGGCAAATCACTCCAGTATCGTAGCCAAGAAAATCCCAAATGGAGTCACAAAGAGTCGGACACGACTGAACAATAACAAAGCTGAAGCCTAGTAAATGACTTACTGTAGCTAAGCCTTAAGTAAGGAGTTAGGCTCCTTCTGGGACCCAATTACATAATTTTTGCTTCTGGGCTTACTAAACATAAACTGAGTCTTTAGTGCCCCATAGGCAGAAGTATACTAGTAAAAGTTTAAAAACCAGCTCTTCAGGAAAAAAAAAAGTACAGAAAACTAAGTTTTATCTGCCTTAAATTAAGATTTTCTCTATAATTTTCTTAGGTCTAGAAATCAACAAAATAAATCAAGCTCTAATTTGTAATTTGCTGATTTCCAAGGTATAAATGATCACACTTAAAATTTAACAATCAACTTTCATGAGCTGATTCTAGCACACTCTTGCAATAGGCTAACACTGATTTTTCTGAAATATAGCTAAGTACTCAGGAGGTTTCCTTTCCATTCTTCTTCAATATAATCCTCTGGACCAGAGGAGTCGAAATGCTAATGCTCTGCACCACAGAGAGAAGCAGGAACTGGATTAATGTAATTGGGAAATATTTAACAAAATAAATGAAAATACATGTTAATGTGTGATTTTCTAAGTTAACATGCAGCCTGCAGGGATCCTTATGGAGGGTTTCTTGTTCTTAAGTCATTTTCAGTTTCTGACTCTTTGTGACCCCCTTTTCGGGTTTTCTTGGCAAAGATATTGGAGTAGTTTGCCATTTCCTTCACAAGTTCATTTTACAGATGAGGAAACTGAGGCAAACAGGGTTAAATGACTTGCCCAGGATCCCACAACTAGTAAGTGTCAGAGGCCAGATTTGAACTTAGAAAGATAAATCTTCCTGACTCCAGGACCAGCACTCTATTCACTGCATACCTACCTGCCTCATGTAGGGTTTAGCTGCCTTCATTTCTATTTTAGTTTGTCTCTACTGCTCTAGACCAGTATTCCCAACTCAAATTATACTGAAGATAGCTAACCTAATTCCCTTTCTCATATGGCACCCTCTATTATCTCCATAGCTCAAAAGGCTCAAAGACCACGAGGAAGAAAGAGGAGAAAAGCGAGTGGTAGGGAAAAAGGAAGAGGTGAAAAAGTAATGGGATTGAAGATTTAAAGAAATAAAGGCCTTTGGTAAATCACATTGCTCTGAGTCTCACTAGTAAAATAGTTGAGTCAAGCATGTCATTTAGTCAAGGGAAAAGGCTTATCCAAGTATATCTACTTAGGGAGAAGGGAAGGAATAAGCATTTCTATAGCACCTACTATGTGCCAGGAACTGTTCTAAATATAACTCTGTGGGGTAGGTGCTGTTATCTCCATTTTACAGTTGAGGAAACTGAGGCAAACACAGGTTAAATAACTTGCCTACAATCACACTGAGAGCTAATGTCTGAGTTCAGATTTGAACTCAAGTCTATGGCTGTGAGAGTTGGACTATAAGGAAAGCTGAGCACCACAGAATAGATGCTTTTGAATTATGGTGGTAGGGAAGACTTTTGAGAGTCCCTTGGATAGCAAGGAGATCAAACCATTCAATATTTAAAGAAATTAATTCAGACTACTCATTGGAAGGACAAATATTGAAACTGAAGCTTAACTACTTTGACCATATAATGAGAAGACAGGACTCATTGGAAGAGGTTCTGATACTGGAAAAGATTGAAGGCAAAAGAAAAAGGAGACAGCAGAGGATGCAATGGATAGATACTGTCATGGATAGTGTCAACATGACCTCGGACAGACTTTGGGAGATAGTGGAGGATAGAAGGGCCTGCTGTGCAATGGTCCATGGGCTTACCAAGAGTTGGACACAACTAAACAAATGAACAACAACCTCATGGCTCCAAGACCCTATCCACTGTGACACCTAATTGCCTTTGCCTTCTACTGAGATGGAGAATGGTTAAATGGATACATTGATGGATGATCCAATTACTAATTATGCCATATTTGGTAGAGCTGCCTCAGAACCAAGATGACCTTGGTTCAAGGCCTGCCTTTGACAGAGACAGGCTGTGTAACTGTCACTTAATTTCTCTGTGCTTTAGACAGCTCTTAAGACTGTAAGTTCCAGAAGTTCTCAATCTGAAGGGAATTTCCTCACTGATAATTCCCTACCAATTAAATCATAGATCCAGACTGAAAAAAAAAAGACACTTGATGACAAGATAATTTTCCTTTAATCACCCAAACTTACCTTCTTTACTCAAAGTAGAATGAAAGGTGCTCCGATACCAAAGCACAATGTCAACCTTGACAATGTGGTATGTGCACATAACAAACACAATCACACACAACACAACAATGGGCCCTCCTATCAGGTATCCTTGAACATTTGGAGCTGTACAACAAGAGAAAGACAAAAATAACTGTAGAATTTATTTAAAAGAGATCACTAACAAATCACAAATTATGGCTCCTTAAAGTTTGTTGGATGATAAGTATTATGTTCCAAGTATTTTTAAAATATGAAGCCAAGAAATGGCATCAGGTTCTTGAAAAACACTTTGAAAAACTATTCCCTACCTTTGAAAGAGGCCTCTTGGGGGACTGGAGGCAGAAGAGAAAAGCTGGCTTTAATTTCTTCCCCCATAGTCAGAACTAAGTACCAATAACGAAAATATTTCCTAGAGGTTTGGTCAAGGAGTTCATAAGAAAGAGCTAATATTATATATCAAACAATACCTTATTACCTACAAAATCTTTTTTTTTTTTAAATCAGATTTAGGGCTTCCTGACTCTAAAGCTGACTTTCTATACCACACTGTCTCCCCTATGTCATTAACCTGTGAAATAGTCCTTAACAATAGTCTAGGAAGAATCATATATCTGAAAATACCTGTTTGATTTAAAAGTCTACTGTTAACAATAAAGACAATAAAAATTGGTTGTCAAGACTCCTGTCAAACACAAGGTAATTATCTGGTATATTGTAAATACTTAATAAATGCTTGTTAATTGATTATTTCCTCTGAGATCTGTGGCTCTAGCTGTAATCTACAAGTCCTCATATGACTCAAGTCAGATTTATATTCTCTTCCCACCTGGGAATGTGAGTATGACAGGACAGAGAGAAAATATTGCTAGAGTGAAGATTCATAAGTTACTCTGTCTTGTCAAAAGATTTCCAAAGAGCCAAAAAAAAAAAAAGGAAAGAAAAGAAAAGAAAAGAAAGAAAGCGAGGACAGGTGGTTGGAGGGGGTGGAGAAAAAAGGGAGATGATAGCAAATGGAAAGAATGAATTGATCTGGAGCTCAAGGAAACTAAAAACATTTTAAAAAAGCACCTTGCAGGATGACCTAGATGGTCTTACAAAAGGAAAAGCACAGTTAGGTAAATTTGATGAAGAAATGGGATTACAAAGTGAGCTGCTTCTGCTGGCTCATAGAAGAACTTTTAGGGGAGACATAGGAAAGAATGTGAAAGAGATAAAGGAGAGAAAAATCACGGAATGGGCACTGTTAAGTGCCAAGTATATCAGTATCTCGTGAACCATTTCTTATCCTGAGGACTCAGTGCTAAGCAGACCCAATAGGTTCTATTTTCTTCTTCCTAAAATAGCAGGAAATTGGAACTGATCCATTCAGCCCTACACTTCCTGTTCTTTCCCTCTTTTCTTTAGTGTTTCCAAAGAAGAATCTGGACATGAATCTAGGTTTTCAGACTTCTAATGCAATACTCTTTTTACTACCACTGTTCTTTCTGGTCAGCCATCTTGCAAAATGCATGTCAGGATTCAAGAGAAGGACTAGGCAAGAGAATGGAACAGCACATAACATGGCATCTCCCAGTGGGAATTATGTCTATTCACTTTAAATTGATAAAATTATTATGGTGTCATAGAATTTTAAATGACAGGATACTGACAGACCACTTCCTGAGAGGCGTTTGAATGAAGAGTCAGCAAAGAGATCTCAGTGGAAAGGAGGCATTGGCAACCTGAATCTTTCGTTAGCAGGTCATCCACCTCTGCTCTGAAAATTAGTTAAAAGAAGGAGGTGATTCTCAGAAAACTGGAACCCAGAGAGTGGGCCCAAAAAGAAATACAGACTTCAAAACTGGTTTCGTCTTCTGACCGAAAATGACTTATGTTTTATCTAAGGGCTCCAGGTACATATGGCCCAAGTCATTGAGGACTAATGGCCACTAGAGAGACTAAGCTAAGAAAACAGTTTAGGACAAGACGTGAAGAAGCTTAGCATTGCACCAAAGGCAAGAACCAACCTTAACAGTTAGCTGGGGAATATATTTCACACAAATTGAACAGCACAGAAAGAATCAAGCCAGGGTGAGTGTAGAAATTCCCAGGGAATGAAACCATGTCACCAAGTTGCTTGATAAACTCCACTGGTTCCCTATCACTACTGGGAAAAATACAAGTTCATATTTTTTGGTATTTAAAGTCTTTCACAACTTGGCTCCAACCTATTTGTCCATGCTTATTATATATTACTTCCCTTTATGCGGTCTGCAATATAGCCAAATTGGACTTCTTGTTGTCTGGATATATATAATCCCATTTGCTCTCTCCTTGCCTTTGCATAACCTGTAGCCCATGCCTAGAATGCACTCTCTCCTCATCCCTGCCTCTTAGAATCTTTCATTTCCTTCAAAGTTCAGTTCAAACACCACATCCCACGTGAGACCTTCCAGGTTTTCCAGATGCACTTGCCCTTCCCCTAATTGTTCTGTGTATACAAGGTGTTTGGCATATATAGTTGTTGTTCAGTCTTGTCTGACTTTTCATGACTCATTTGGGGTTTTCTTGGCAAAGATACTGGAGTGGTTTGCCATTTCCTTCTCCAGCTCATTTTAGAGATGAGGACCTGAGGCAAACAGGAATAAGTGGCTTGCCAGGGTCACACAGCGAGTAAGTGTCTGAGGCCAGATTTGAACTCAGGACAATGAGTTTTCCTGACTCCAGGACCAGCACTCTATCTACTCCACCACCTGGCTGCCTCTTGATATATACAGAGAGGAGAGAAAGGGAAAGGGGAGGGGAGTGAAGGGGAAGGGAAGAACGAAAGGAGAAGAGGAGAAGGGAGGGAAGGAAAGGGGAGAAGGAGAGACAAATTACTTAATCTCTCATAATCTCACTTTCCTCACCAATAAAAGTTAGATCTCCAGGATCCCGTCCGGCTCTAACAATCTATGATTCTATGAAAGAGGAGAACCAAGAAGGATGCTGCACGTATAGAAATCAATGGGTTGAAGGATAGTCTGGGAACAAAAACAGACCAGGAAAACTCAACCAACTGAGCCAATAAGCTACGGGAAATTTTTTGAATAGTTATGCTATAGAGAATTTGAGCACAGATACTAATGACTCCTATCACTAACTGAAGGAACAAATTAATCACATCATAGGCTACATGTAGGTACTAGATGCAAATCATAGTAATAAGCAAACATTTACACTAACCTGAATTCTTTTCAAAAAACACACATCAATACTACCACAGAATCCAGAAGCCCTGTCAGAGACTAACCCCAGCTTTTATTACTTCTTACACTGTTAATATTTGTGTCTAATGGTAGCCACCTCTAGGGCAGGGTAGGGGGGAGGGAGGGAAGAAGAAAAAAAAGAAAAAAAAAAGAAATTTACATGGTAACTTTATTATATATTTAAAAGGAATAGCAAGTTGTACATAACAGATATGTTTCATGTACAATCATCTTTTTTTATTCTACTATGTTAGGGAAATATTTGTTTAATTTTATAAATTAAAAATAAAACAATGATAATTTTAAAAATACAACTTGAAAAATTCAGTCACATTTCTCTCATATCAATTCCTTCTTTAAAATTTAATTCTGCACATTCTAAATTGCACCTATCATTTTGGCACATTACCTGGATGCTTGAACATAATAAATGCTGCTGATGATCCAGACATACATATAAACGGACGATTATAATCTTCTTGTCTCACCTCTAAGAAGCTGATATTTACAGTATAGAAATAGTATTTTTCCCCACAAGAAACATTTGATCTGTGAAAGGATAAAGCAAATTATATTTTAAACATTTATGTAATTTAGGAAACATTATCCGTTGTATATTTGCATTACAATACTTGCAAATAAGTGAATTCATTGGTGAGGGTGAACCCTACCTTGTTGTAGATCATATTCCCCAGGAGAAAGAGCACTGATCCTTGAGTCACAGAACCTACCTCTTACTTTTACTACCTGTATGACCTTGGCCAAGTCATCTGTCTTCAGGGCTTCAGAGGTGCACTGTCGCTCAAGAGCTCGGATCTTATGATTCTATTAATTTAGCAGATGGTTTTAGAAAATTGCTTTGACTGGAAAATTTAATACCCTACAACCAAGGCTGTGCTGGAACCATATCTTAGTGGCTCATTAGAGGCATTTGTTAAATTTTTAGTGTGAATATTTTCACCTCAGAAATCAGCAAATGCTACAAATCAAGGCTTTGTTTATTGTTTTGTTGATTGTCTAGACTTAGGAAAGTGATGGAGAAAATGTTAATACAGATTAAACTTAAAAGTGTGCTATGCATATATATATTTTTTTCCAGAGAGCAGGTCACTAACCATTCACTAGCACACCACTGCTTAAAACCAACCTGGTGATCAACCTTTCAGCTAGAAGGGTCTTCAGATGAGAGACATATATCACCTGCCCTGTACTGGAAGGCAATCTCATAGGACCTTCCAGAGTTTATGTTCCATTCCCTATTCATATCAACACCTTCCCTGCAACTCACAGTCTCAGAGAGTAATCTACACAAGAACATTAAGGGGTTAAGTGACTTGCCCAGGCTCACAAAGACTGTATTTATCATTGGTAAGGCCTGAATCTGTGCAGATCTTGCTGCAGCTCAACAATTAGAGCTGTATGAAAAAGAAATGTTACATCAGCAAATGACTTCCTCATCACTACAAGTCTTCAAACAGAGGCTAGACACCATGTTTTTGGACATATTTAGAGGCACTGCCCTAGAAGATCTCTGAGTTTCCTTAAGACTATGAATACTTACTCAATTCCTTCTTTAATTCGGGTAGAATTGAGAAAGTCCACCAAAGTGCCATTGACACTCCAACTTCTATGATTCAAATTCTCTTTCCCATCCTTTATATTGCAGTCTACAATAAGAGGAGAACCTACAAAGCAAGATTGACCAAGAGTAAATATTTAAAATCCTGCAAATTAAAAGCAGATGAGACAAAAGGGCCAAGTCCAAGGGATTCATGATTCTGTTGGATTTTCACTTAGTCAATTTATTTTCTTTTTACTTATTGTATCTTTCAATTTTTTGAAATCAGAACATAAATCCCAAATGGGTTATATTAGTGGACCATGCACCTAACCTAAGACTATATATCAGACAAAGGCACCAAGGAATGTATTTCCCTTTCCATCATAAATCTCAAAAAGTTAAGATTGAACAAGTAAACTGGTACAGTGGAAAAAGCACTATAGTTGAATTTAGAAGACTTGGGTCTGAACCCAAACTCTTTCATTTACTACCTCTGTGACCTTGAGCAAATCACTTAAATGCTCTGTGCTTTGGTTTCCTCATTTGTAAAATGTAGGGGTTGAACTAGATAACCTCTAAGGTCCATTCCAGATCAAAATCTATGGTCTAATGATACATCATGTAAGTGGGAACTTGTAAGCTATAGTTTTAGGAGTATGGAGCCCCAAACGTACATTGAACTTGGATTAGTCATCCTCAGGGATCCAATCAGCAAGTACGTACTAACAGATGCCCCAGGCTGCTACACCTATTTCATAATCTATAAAATTAGGGGCGGGGGAAGGTGGACTTCTATTTCTATCACCAAACCCATGATCATACAAACCCTTCTTAAACTGACCAGTATCTACTTATGTTTTTTAGTTTACAACCTCCTCACCACTGAGGTCACAAGAGTCACCTATTTTCTACTTGTTGAATAAAGGATATTTTCCTTGTATTTGTCTTAAAGCATTTTCCTCCATGTTTTCAATGTAGACTCCTTACTCTGGAACTTTAAAATTTAGTCAATAAGTTCATTTTGATCCAATCTGTACTTTCATTATTTTAAAAGCCTCAATCATATACTTGCTTAGACTTGATCTTTCCACTGCTAAGATATCCAAAAGGAGATCTATTCTCATATCAATGCTAATCCCTTATTTTAGTTACTGTTCTCTGACCTTTAGCCAGCTTTACTATGTTTTCCTTAAGATGAATTACCTAGAAGGGCAAACACCACTCCAAGTTCAGAAAGATCATGATTTTCTAGAAAGGTGAAATGTTATGATTGACTTTGAGTTCTAATTTCATTTCTGGTGATGCCCAGAATATCTTGCTTGAAATAGTACAGTAGACCAAAAGGCCACAAATCAGAATGTGTCATTGTGCAAGCAAAACTTAAGGTTACTTAAAATTTTTTTTTACAAACATTCATAATCACTCCCTCCCACTACCCCCATTAAACAATTTGAAAACAAACAAAAAACCATTGTACATAATCCAGCAAAACAAATATCTACATTAACCATGCCTGAAAATGCATGTCTATCTCTCCATTTTTAAGTACATAACCTCTAGGCAGAAAATGAGTAATGTTTCACATTCTGACCTCTAGATTTATGGTTTTTCATTGCATTGATCAAAATTCTAAAGTCTTTCAAAACTGTTTTTCTCTATGATGGTTTTATCATTATAGGCATTATTTTCCTAGTTCTGCTTGCTTCATTCTTCATCAGTTCATAGAGGTTCTTCCAATTTCCTCTGAAGCTGTCCATTATATAATTTCCTATGGCTCAATAATTCCATTCATATACTACAATCTGATTAGCCACTCCCCAATAGGCAAGCACCTCTTTGTTTCCACTTTGGGGCTAAGAGAGAAAGACTTGCTATAAATATGTTTGTACATGTGGGTCCTTTTCTTTTTTCTTTGATCTCTTTGGGGTATAGGCTTAATAATCAAGAGTTATGTACAGATTAGTAATTTTGGAGCCTAGTTCCAAATTGTTTTCTGGAATAGCCAGACCATTTCTACTAACAATGCACAAGTGTGTCTATTTTCCCCAAGTCCCTTTCAACATTTGCTATTTTCCTCTTTTGTCACCTTTGTCAACCTAATGGGCATGAAGTGGAAATCAAAATTGCTTTGATTTGTATTTCTCCAATTACTAATGGCTTGAAGAATTTAAAAAAAAATTCCCTAAACATACTGACTTATGCTTTCCCACAATTAAAATCAACACACTACTTTCTCTCTGCTCAATTTATGTCCATTAGGTTGGGATTTCACTTGCAACAAAATCTATAACAGATGTAGTCTTGAAGAACTTTATAAGGATTCCTTTCAAATTATTTATGATTTTTTTAAAAGGAAAATTCCAGTACTGTTTGAACCATAGTTAACATTTCTTATGACACACACTCATATATTTTATACTAGTTATCTCACGGGGTTGTTGGGGAAAACATGCTTTTCAACTCTATGTATATTAAGTATTATCATTATGGCTACACTATTTATTCACTTTATCCCTCCATGATTTATTCTGTCTCTACAGGTCTTGGCTCATTTATACATCAGTGTCACTAAATCTGTTTGAGAATTTAGGTTTTAAGAGAGCAAGCAGCTCTTTACAGTACCTTCCAGTCTTAAGACCTTTAAACTTATAAACTTTTATGTGAATGTTTAATAAATATTCTTTTGTCATGACCATTCCTTTCATTTCAACGCTTTTGGTTGTGAGAATTATCAGGTTATAAGATTAGGTAGAAACTCAAACTATCATAGTTAGCATTTTTTTTCCCAAGCCGGATAAGTATTGCTGAAGAGAGAATATTTTTCATTTATGAGAATGGATAAATCTATTATGAATTTAAGAGATTCAAAGACCATGGCACCTTCATGTCCTACTGAACTGGGACAATGTATCTAGACTTCAAAAAAAAAAATTTGCTACTAGGCCATATGCCCTCTTTATTTTTTCAACTGAGACCTTTCACGATAAAAGGTACTTTTTAAAAGCAGTTATTACAGTACCAAACAAGCAGTTTCTTAAGAGTTTGGTATCTATTTTTATTCAAACATAAGCCATGATGAACTTTCTCTGCTGCTGAATGAAATGCATGTCAGCAGACACAGCTTTATGTCAATGGGAGGGAAGATTGTCTTTATGCAACACTTCTCTCTTTATCTCCACAGAACTCTTTACGGTTGTTGTTGTTGTTCATTTGTTTCAGTTTGTCTGACTCTTCGTGACCCCATTTGGGATTTTCCTGGCAAAGATACTATAATGATTTGCCATTTCCTTCTCCAGTTTATTTTACAGATGAGGAAACTGAGGCAAATAGGGTCAAGGGGCTTGCCCAGGTCACACAGCTAAGTGTCTGAGGTTGGATTTGGACTTAGGAAGATAAGTCTTCTTTACTACAGGCCCAGCATTCTATATACTCTTTTCCTTGGCCCTCATTTTACTAGATCTTGACTTTTAGTTCCTCAAGGACATTACATTATAACTGCACTTCTAATACAGCATGATTAGAATGTTATTAGTACCATTTTTTTTTTACAAAGTCTCTATAGTTGATGATTTAGTGATTTTTCATTCTACTTACCAAGCTGTACTTCAATGGAATTATTTCTTGGATAGATAATTTCAGGTTCTTTCCTTCCTCCTATTTTGTTTACTGGAAAAAAACATACACACATACCTATCTTGTTGGAAATTAAAAAAAAATCATCCATGTCCAAAAACTTTAAAGAAAACTCAAAATCTCAAAAATCCCAATCCATAAATTCACATTTCAGCTTCTAGTACCTCCCAAATCACCATGAACCTTGTCAGAATATAAGACTTAGATATATTAAAAAGTTAAGGGCAAGGAATCATTTTGGCATCATGAAGAGAGAAGGGGTTATAACTGGGCTTCTCATGTGAAATGAGCTTTATGTCTAAGGAAACTGGAGAGGCAGAGAAAGCAATGAAAGTGGGAAAATTGGTTTTAAAAAAAGAGCATTACGATAAAGCCACAATGGGATTTAATTATAATGATCTCTATAAGAAAAATGGTTAATAAATTCTACAAATGAGCCTTAACTTTTACTCCAGTGGGTTACATTTAGGTATGTACAGGTTGTGTATAAACAAGCATATATGAATATTGCACATATACGTCACATATATGTACATATGTATCCATACATGTTGTCCCGGCTAGAATTTAACAAAGGGCAGACTGAGGCAATTCTCTGAGTGAGACACCCTTTATTAGTAGGGGCATGCAGCCTGGTAACAAAGGGGTCTTTATGGCTAGTCTCTGTGGCAAAGACCTAGAGTGAAGGTCAACAATGTCTTTTAAACTTAGGTGTATTTTTCTTCTGATTGGCCTGACAGTATACCATTTGGCCCTCCCCTAACAAATGTAAGGCAACCTTGACTGGTGGATATTTTAAGGAGGAAGTGGGTTAATAGTTCTCAGTTCCTCCCTACTGCTTCCTTAGGGGGCAGGAATAATCCTCAGGATCAATCTGCAGCTAGGGAAAGACAGCTGGCTTTCAGATGTGGCTGATTATGCCCCTCTCTAACACTCAAAAAATGCCAGCTGCCTTGTGGACCCAACTGCTTCTAGCAATCTTGGCTAGAAAAACATAAACCATCTCAATTAAGTTTTCATTGGTTTTGTCTCCCTCCCCTTTTTTTTTGAGTAGATCACCCTAAACTTTGTTAAGGACAGGCAAAGACACACAGGAGAGAGAAGGTGGTATTAGCTCAAGCTGGCTTCTGTTTATGGGGTAAACAAAAGCAAGGGTCCCTGTCCAGGTAGAAGACTTGAGGGCTGGAAGTAATTACCTTACTCCATTAAGCCTTTTAGAAACTGCCTGACCTTTAGAAGTGGGGTCTGAGGAAATGAATGGATTCATAGAGAAATACTGGTTATAAATAATACAATCTAATATTAATTTCCTGTCTCTTTCTATTTCTCTGTATACACACATTCAGAGACATATATATATAATATATATATAATATATATAATATATATATACATATACACAACACAAATATGCAAAGATAGCCAAAGATTAATGCAAAAGCACTGCTGAGGCTAAATTTCCTCCTTGTCTACAGATGGATAAGAAAGTGGTCAACTTCTTGGCTCTGCAGAGATGATCAAGAAGGACCAGTCCCCTAAGATAGCCCTCAGACTCCTACAATCAGTTTCAAAACTGCTCTCAAAAGCCCTGAATACAGCAGTAAAGGTTAATTGGAGATGATTACAGGATAGTACGTACTCCTCACAATTAAGAGGTCTATTGTCTTCGAAGGAGGTAGATCCAAGACAAAATAAAAAAAAAACTTCTAGTGTTTCACAGGTACATAAGAACCTAAAAAAGTGTTGCCAATGCTTATGAAGTCTTGGACAAGAAACTGATATTGGAGGTAACACACTGGAATGGGTACTCTGCCACTGTCTCTCAGAGGTACCTCTAGGAACCTGAAGGGGAAGATGTAGCAAGCCGGCTTCATTCTGCTAGTACATCTGTGGGTTGGGAAATTCAAGAGACTCACTATTTCTAGAATGGATCAGTAAAAAGAGGATTGGAGAACATATGGAAAGATGTGATTATAAAGAACCAACATGGCTTGTTGAAGAATAGGTACTGCCAGACAAACCTCATTTACCTGTTAAAGTAGATGAGAGAAATGCTATGGATATAGTTTGATTCTATTTTAGCAAACCTTTCAGCAAAATATATCATAGTATTTTTTGTGTAGAAGATTAATGTAATAATATAATTAATGTAATAAAATGGATATAGAATTGATTGGAAGACCAACTTCAAAGACTAGCTATTCATGGTTCAGTGTCAACATGGCAGGAGATCTCCACTATAGTACCTTAGGGATCTATGCTTGACTCCACATTTTTAAAAATACTTTTATTGGTGACTTTGATAAAGGCATTGATGGTAGGTTCATCAAATTTGCAGATGACATAAAGCTAGTAGGATGACACAGTCAGAATTCAAAGGAATCTTGACAGGCTAGGTTATTAGATTGACTCTAATATCATGTTCAATAGGAAAAAATGCAACGTTTTGGACTTCGGTGCAAAAAAAAATCATCTAAACAATTATAATATTGGAGGGACATTGATAGAAGATAGTTCTAAAAAAACAACTTAGGTTTTTTGTGGGCTATCATCTCATATTGAGTCAGCAATGTGATATGGCAGCTAAAAAAGTTAACATAATCTTTGTTTGTATTAAGAAGGTCATGACTTCCAAGAATAAGGACAGGATAGTCCTACTGTACTTTGCCCTCATTAGACCTCATCTGGCTTATTGTGCTGAGTTCTAGGTGTAGGGTATTGGTAAGTTAAAGAGTGTCTAGATGAGGATAACCAGGTTGATAAAGAGCCCTATCATATGAAGGTTGGTTGAAGGAAATGGCCATGTTTAGACAGGAGAAAAGAAGACTCAGGAGGAAGTTGTCTTCAAGTATTTAAAGGTCTATTATGTGAAAAAGAGACTACACTTTTTTTTTTTTTCCGATTGGCCCCAGAGGACAGGACCAATAACAATGAGTGGAAGTTGGAAAGAGGCTGATTAAGGCTTGATATCAGGAAAAACTTGCTAACAATTAAAGCCATCTACAACTTCAGTTGCCTCAAGAGGTAGTGGGACCTTCCTCCTTGGAGGTCTCCAGGTAGAGGAACTAGAAGACCAGTTCTGAGGTATGTTATAGTGATGATCGCTTTTGTGTTTAGGATGGACTAGCTGCTAATGTCCCTTCCAGTCCTGAAATTCTGTGATTCTGTGATTCCTTTCCTCTTCCACTCTCTAATGCTTCTTCCCATTACTTTCATGACTGTTGGCAAGGAAAACTTCTGGACCTTGGTGGCTGTCTGAGGAAAAGAGGTTTTGGCAAATAACAGCACACAAATACCCTGGCATTCACATGCAGCTAAATGGAAAGCCTAAGTACTAGAGGCATTTCCAAATACTCTAAGAAAATGGTGGTCATATTATATCATACTTACATAGAGTTGTAGAAATTCTATTTAAAATGTCATAATGTTTTCCCATGTATGTTAGCTTTGTTCTGCATAAATACTTTGCTGCATCCTCAGTTGATGTATTTTCTATATAGAGAGCCAAATGCCTTGAAATATATTTCTTTTTGTCTCCAATAGGCTTACATTCCTAAATACAAAAATTCATTTTGGGTCAGAAAGTATTTATCGAATAACTACCAACATTTAGTATTGTAGTAGGGATTGTGGGTGACATAAAGGAAGTATAAGACATAGTATTCCTGACCAAAAGGAACAGTCATACATAAGACTGGACACTCAGTACCAAGAGGAAAGGAATTCTAGGCTCCTTAAGACAGAGGTGCTGGTATAAGCCCCAGATGGAACTGCATGCTGCCTCTGATGAGGGAGGTGCTCATGCAATCAGAAGCCAGGACAGGAGTAAAGCTTAGAAAAGAAAAGGAGGATTCAAGCTCATTTCATGCAATCAGTAGCCGAAAAGGAAGGAGAAAAGGTACTAATATAAAGGAGAATGGTGTAGATGAGTGGAGGAATGAAAACACCAAAAGAAAGTCAGAAAGTTACTGCAGTATGGTAGGCTATCACAGGAATTGAAAGTGGTCAACTTCTTGGCTCTGCAGAGATGATCAAGAAGGACCAGTCCCCTAAGATAGCCCTCAGACTCCTACAATCAGTTTCAAAACTGCTCTCAAAAGCCCTGAATACAGCAGTAAAGGTTAATTGGAGATGATTACAGGATAGTACGTACTCCTCACAATTAAGAGGTCTATTGTCTTCGAAGGAGGTAGATCCAAGACAAAATAAAAAAAAAACTTCTAGTGTTTCACAGGTACATAAGCCAGATATGTGAACTTAATCATTTAAAATCTTAGAATGTCCTACAAGAATGGATAGATAGAATATTATGCAGGGAGGCTAATTGTGCAGCTAGGTGGTACAGTGGATAGAATGCCAGACTTGGAGTTAAGAAGATTCATCTTCCTGAGTTCAAATCTGGCCTCAGATACAAACTAGCTGTGTGACATTGGACAAGTCACTTAACCCTGCTTGTCTCAGTTTCCTCATCTGTAAAATGAGCTAGAGAAAGAAATGGCAAACTGGTAAATGGCAAATCTTTGCCAATAAAACCCCAAATGGAGTCATGAAGAGTCAGATATGACTGAACAATAATAAGGAAGTCTTAGTCTGAACCAAGATATGCAAAAGGTCAACAACAGAGACGATATGACACAGAGAAAAGAGAATGGAACTTAAGTCATAAGACTTCTGCTCCATACCCACCACTAAGACAGGACTGAGCTACATGATCTGGGGTCACTTTCTCTTTTGCAATTCTATGACTCTATGATAGTTAAAAAGAAATAGGCAGATTGAAATAAACATGCCAAGGAATTGAAAAGAGCCTTAGGTTTGGAATCAAACAAGAAGGATTTATGGCTTAGCTGTATGAACTTGGTCAAGTTAATTTCTCTGAGCTTCAATTCCCTTGTCTGTAAAATGAAGATGATGCCATCATTTGTGAAGACAATTAGTAGAGTTTAGAGCTATTTACCTGTGCAAAGGGCAGGGGGAGAGGGTATTTCCATATTAATCAATTTGCAAATTCAAAAAAAAAAAAGAAAGTAGCTGGAATAACAGACATCAACATCGATTACAATAATTTCTTAAAGACATTTAACCAGTGGAAATTACTTGCCATACTGAGAATCAAAGACCCTATAAACAACATCCTTGCCAAGGAGAAACATACAGTAGTCAAAGGCAAAGGTTTAGAATGTGAACTACTTTGTCAAAATTTTATGGAGGAAAGTAGTGGAAAAAGGAGCATGTCATAAAACAATGAAAGGCAGTGGAGGGAAAAAGAAATCAAGAAAGCTTCGCAAAAGGACCAGTTAAGCCAAGTTATCCCTAGGGCATTTCAGATTGGAACTGGTAGGGCATGAAAGATGAAAAATGGAAAATATCTGCAAAAATTTTTGTTACATGCTCCCTTCACTATCAAGGACAGCTGGAATCCAATATCACAGGCCCCTGTGTGCTATGTGAGAAAGCGAAAATGGCCCCAAAGAAAACAAAGATGGGAAGAGGGGCTGGATTAGACCAGGTATGCTTATAGGACACTAGTGCTAGAGAGCACACAATTTTGAGGATGTTAAAGGATTCATTCTCAAGGTTGCTAAGAGAAGGGAGGATAATAAAAACATAGGAACAATTACTGCCCAAAAAGATGACTGAGAGAATATGAATAAGTACTGATGCATTTATCTACTTTTGAATCTCTACAACATTTTAATGAGGATAACCAATGCAAATATTGAAGGAAACTTTAATGAAGGCTTGAGAAGGGAACACACAAGTTTTCACAAAAGGATACCACAAATTTACAGTCACACAATTGGCTAAGAGCATAAAGATTACAAGTCCACTGTATTTACTGTTTATCAACTATACATAAGCATTTGATTCATAGAGCAAATCAACATCTTAAAGGTTCCCTTCCATCAAGGTGTCTTCAATGCACCTACCAAAATCATAAAAAATTCTTTGAAAGATTTACCAAAGGTAATCCTAGTCAATTACCCTCTATTTATAATAGACTTGATTTTAACAATTAAAGTATCATCAATCAAAATTATCTTTGATTGTTCAGTCAAAGTGTCTGCCACTATCATGGACAATGTGTAGACAGAGTCCAGATGAATGAAATTCCCCAGAGATGTCTTCTAAATGGTCCTATTTACAGATGACATTGTGTCAATTGCATCAGGCCTTGAAATTATGAGTCTCCTACCTGGAATCTATAATCACCCAAAAGAGTTTGGCTTAACTAATCACATAGGAAAAATCCTATGGAAGAAGTGACTTTTGTCCAGATTGCATTGTATAGTTAAAAAGACAGACCATAGCACTTGTCCATCAATACAAATACCTTGGACATACAACGCACATAGACAATGAGGCAAAATCAGAACTAAAGGGCAGGAAGAGAGAAGGGTAGACTATTTTAGGAAATTTGTTGTTGCTGTTGTTGTTGAGTTGTTTCAGTTGTCTGACTCTCTGTGACCCCATTTGTAGTTTTCTTATCAAAGATACTGGAATGGTTTGCCTTTTCCTTGTCTAGCTCATTTTACAGATGAGGAAACTGAGGCAAACAGGGTTAAGTGACTTGCCCAGGGTCACACAGTTATTAAGTGTCTGAAGCTGGATTTCAACTCAGGAAGACGAGTCTTCCTGACTTCAGACCCAGCACTCTATCCACCCCACCACCTAGCCACCTCTAGGAAACTGTACCAAGTTCTTATAATGATCTCAATACTCCATGAAACAAGGGACAATATATTTTAACATTAATAATTGTATGGTG
Source organism: Vombatus ursinus (assembly GCF_900497805.2). Taxonomy (NCBI): domain Eukaryota; kingdom Metazoa; phylum Chordata; class Mammalia; order Diprotodontia; family Vombatidae; genus Vombatus; species Vombatus ursinus. The sequence continues at coordinate 109,203 of NW_020944090.1, read as the reverse complement.
ATATTTTAAGCTGTAAGACAAAGAAAACAAATTTTCCAAAGAACTGAGGTTGAAGATCACGCAAAAGTTAATGGAGACATGCAGAGTGGGTGAGAGAAGACCGTAACACATTAAAAATGAGCAATTCCACAGGAAATGTGACATAAATGATGTCATGATAGTAATATATGATTGGGGGGGGAAAGGGTTAGTCATACACTGGAAGTGATGGATAGCCTGGGTGCTAATTAGGCTCCATGAAATGTCAAGAGAGAACAGGAGGAAGGCCACCAGCACATTTGATATAGTCCTTGTTATGGATTTGCAGATAGGACCTGAACAAGAGTTACATGGAAAAGATGGGTAAAGATCAATGCAATCTGTATCATTCAAGCAAACATCTACATCAAGAAGGTGGCAGATCCACTGACATATTAAAGTAAGAAAACATTCTTGTTCAGTGGTAATATGTGGAAGAAGGAAGGGGAGGGGAGAATACCAGATAAAACCCTTTTTTTTTTCCACATAAGTATGATAAAATTGACAGCTAGGTGGTACAGTGGATAGAGTGCTAGGCCTAGAGTCAGGAAGAACAGAGTTCAAATTTAGCCTCAAAAATGTACTAGCTGTGTGACCCTGGGCAAGTTACTTAGCCTTGTTTGCCTCAATTTCCTCGTCTGTAAAATGAACTGGAAAAGGAAATGGCAAACCACTCCAGTATCTTTGCCAAGAAAACCCCAAATGAGGTCACAAGGAGTCAGACACAACTGAAAAACTACTGAACAACAAAATGATAAAATTATTTTGGCTATCCATATTTACATAGTAATTTAAGGGTTACAAAGTGTTTGCCTTTCAAACACCAACACCTGGAACTCTGAGTGCCTCAGTGAGGGCTGGGGAACCGGTAGAAACCACCTCAGAAAACCACCAGGTGGCCTCGGCATTCTACAGCAAAGGAATCTCCCAGTGCCTCAGCAGAATTAAAGGAGGCAGCACTGCAAGGGGCCCCAGGCAGATAAACACCCTGCAGCACCCATCTAAAAGGAGCTGAAGAAAGCTAAAGGAAAGGAAAAGCAGGCAACCTAGAACTGCCCAAAAATTCCAGCCCAACACCAGGTAAGCTTCCAGAACCCTACAGCCTCCAACTGCCAACATAATAGTTCCCAGCACACAAAGCCAGTGACCAAGACCTAGGCTCCCAACACATGAAGCTTGGGTCAGTGCCCTCTGTTCCCCAGCAGGAGACTCAATCTCTTTAAAGGCCAGGGAAACAGAAACACCATGAGTAAAAAGAAACATACTATAGATTCATATTATGAGAAGAGTGAAGATCAAGACAGAAATTCTGAAGAGGACAACATTGTCAACAAACCCACATCTGCAACATCAAAAGGGAATATGAAGTGGTCTGAAGCCCAAAAAGCCTTCTTAGAAGAGCTCAAGAAGGATTTTAAAAGTCAAATGAAAGACGTAGAGGTGTCCTTAAAAAATACAATTGGCCAACTGGAAAAAAAGTACACTGAAGAAAACAAATCCTTTAAAAATACAATTGGCCAATTGGAGAAGAAAGTACAAAATCTAACAGAAGACAACAATATGTTAAAAATTAGAATAGGACAAATGGAAACTAATGACTCTATGAGAGAGCAAGAATCAGTCAAACAGAAACAAAAAAATGAAGAAACAGATGAAAACGTAAAAAACCTCATGGGTAAAACAACTGACCTGGAAAATTGATCCAGGAGAGACAATTTAAAAATTATTGGCCTATCTGAAAATCATGATGAAAAAAGAGCCTGGACAGTATCTTTCAGGAAATCATAAAGGAATCATAAAGAAAAACTGCCCTGACGTCCTAGAACCAGAAGGTAAAATAACCATAGAAAGAACAACAATTTAAATATCATGGAACCACAGTCAGGATTTCACAGGACCTTGCAGCCTCTACATTAAAAGACCGTAGGGCATGGAACATGATATTCTGTAAGGCAAAGAAGCTTGGATTGCAGCCAAGGATCAACTACCCAGCGAAAATGAGCATGATTTTTCTGAGGAGGAGATGGATATTCAATGAAATAGGGGACTTCCAAACCTTCCTGATAAAAAGACCAGAGCTCAACAAAAAATTTGATCTTCAAGTACAAGATTCAAGAGAGACATAAAAAGGTAAATGGGACAGAAAGATACAATATGTTGTTAATAAGGGCAAAATGTTTATGACACTTGCAACTCTTGAGAACTATATTGTTATTACACCATGTTAAAGGAATATACATAAAGGGGGTGGATATAAGTTGGCTTTGATGTAATGATAAACAAAAAAAATCTAATCAAGTGGGTTAAATGGATCCAAGTAAGTGGATTAGTCTGATCTAAGAAAATGTACTGAGAAAGGAGGAGGCAGACAAGGGTAAATTACATTACAGGAAAAGACCCAAAAACCTATTATAGCAGAAGGAAAGAAGGGAGGGGGATGAGCATTCTTTGAACCTTACTCTCATCAGATTTGGCTCAAGAAGGGAATAACATAATCAGTTAGGTATAGAAATCTAACTTGCCCTACAGGGAGTAGGAGGGAAAAGAGGAAAGAAAAGGGAGAGGGGATAGAAGGGAGAGAAGAAGCAGTAAGGGTAAAGGGGAAGAAAAGGGAAAAGGCTAATAGAAGGGAAGTGGGACTGAAGGAGGCAGTGGTCTAAAGCAAAACACTAGTGGGGAGGGAAAGGAGAAAAGAGAAAGAAAAGCAGGAACAGGGGAAAAAAGGATGGAGAGAAAGACACAGATAGTAATCATAACTGTGAATGTGAATGGGATGAACTCTCCCATAAAACAGAAGTGGATAGCAGAGTGGATTAAAAACCATAATCCTACAATATGGTGTTTACAGGAAACACATTTGAAAAAGAGTGACACAGACAGGGTAAAGGTAAAAGGCTGGAGCAGAATATATTATGCTTCAGCTGAAGTAAAAAAAGCAGGGGTAGCAATCCTGATCTCAAACAAAGCAAAAGCAAAAATAGATCTTATCAAAAGAGATAAGGAAGGAAACTACATCCTGCTAAAAGATACCATAGACAATGAAGTAATATCATTACTAAACATATATGTACCAAATGGTACAGCATCCAAATTCTTAGCGGAAAAGTTCAGGGAGTTACAGGAAGAAATAGGTAGCAAAACTATACTAGTGGGGAAACTCAACCTCCCCCCTCTCTGAACTAGATAAATCTAACCACAAAATAAACAAGAAAGAAGTTAAGGAGGTGAATAGAACATTAAAAAAGTTAGGAATGATAGACCTCTGGAGAAAACTGAATGGGGATAGAAAGGAATATACTTTTTTCTCAGTGGTACATGGCACATACACAAAAATTGACCATGTACTAGGGCATAAAAACCTCACAATCCAGTGCAGAAAGGCAGAAATATTAAATGAATCCCTTTCAGATCATGATGCAATAAAAATTATATGTAATAAAGGACCATGGAAAGATAGACTAAAAAATAATTGGAAACTAAATAATCTAATCCTAAAAAAGGATTGGGTCAAACAACAAATCATAGAAACAATCAATAATTTCATTCAAGAGAATGACAATAATGAGACAACATACCAAAACTTACGGATGCAGCAAAAGCAGTTCTTAGGGGAAGTTTTATATCTCTAAATGCTTACATAAATAAAATAGAAAAAGAGGAGATCAATGAATTGGGCATACAACGAAAAAAAACTAGAAAAAGAACAAATTAAAAATCCTCAATTAAACACCAAATTAGAAATATTGAAAACCAAAGGAAAAATTAATAAAATTGAAATTAAGAAAACTATTGAACTAATAAATAAAACTAAGAGCTGGTTTTATGAAAAAACCAATAAAATAGATAAACCTTTGGTTAATTTAATTAAAAAAAAGAAAGAAGAAAACCAAATTATTAGGATCAAGAATGAAAAGGGTGAAGCTACTACCAAGGAAGAAGAAATTAAAACAATAATTAGGAATTATTTTGCCCAACTATATGCCAACAAATTTGACAATCTTAGTGAAATGGATACATATTTACAAATATATAAATTGCCCACATTAACAGAAGAGGAAGTAAAATACTTAAATAACCCCATCTCAGAAAAAGAAATTGAAGAAGCCATTGATGAACTCCCTAGGAAAAATCTTCAGGGCCAGATGGATTTACATGTGAATTCTATCAAACATTTAAAGAACAATTAATTCCAATACTATATAGACTATTTGGGAAAATAGGTGAAGAAGGAGTCTTACCAAATTCTTTTTTATGATACAAATATGGTGCTGATACCTAAACCAGGAAGAGTCAAAACAGAGAAAGAAAATTATAGACCAATTTCTCTAATGAATATAGATGCAAAAATTTTAAACAAAATATTAGCAAATAGATTAAGCAACTTATCACAAGAATAATACACTATGACCAGGTAGGATTTATACCAGGAATGCAGGGCTGGTTCAATATTGAGCATATCAACACCAAAACTAACAGAAACTACGTGATTATCTCAATAGATGCAGAAAAAGCTTTCGACAAAATACAACACCCATTCGTATTAAAAACACTAGAGAACATAGGTATAAATGGAGTCTTCTTTAAAATAATAAATAGCATCTATCTAAAACCTTCAGCAAGCATAATATGTAATGGGGACAAGCTAGAAGCATTTCCCATATTAGCGGGGGTGAAACAAGGATGTCTATTATCACCACTGTTATTCAATATCGTACTGGAAACGTTAGCTTTAGCAATGAGAGAAGAAAAAGAAATTGATGGTATTAGAATAGGCAAAGAAGAAACAAAGCTATCACTCTTTGCAGATGACATGATGATATACTTAGAGAATCCTAGAGAATCAAGTAAAAAACTACTTGAAATAATAAAGCAAAGTTACAGGCTATAAAATAAACCCACATAAATCATCGGCATTTCTATATATTACCCACAAAGCCCAACAGCAAGAGACAGAAAGAGAAATTTCATTTAAACTTACTGTAGACACTATAAAATATTTAGGAGTCTACCTCCCGACACAAACCCAGGAACTCTATGAACACAATTACAAAACCATGCAAATAAAGTCAGATCTAAATAATTGGAAAAACATCAGTTGCTCATGGATAGGCCAAGCTAATATAATAAAATTGACAATTCTACCTAAGCTAATTTACATATTCAGTGCCATACCAATCAAACTACCAAAAAATTATTTTATAGAGTTAGAAAAAATAATAACAAGATTCATTTGGAAGAACAAAAGGTCCAGAATATCAAGGAAACTAATGAAAAGAAATGCAGGGGGAGGTGGCTTAGCCATTCCAGATCTTAAATTGTATTATAAAACAGTAATCATCAAAACTGCTTGGTACTGGCTAAGAAATAGAGTGGTGGATCAGTGGAATGGGTTAAATATGCAAGACACAGTAGTCAATGACTATAGTAATCTATTATTTGATAAACCCAAAGACCCCAGCTTCTGGGACAAGAACCCACTCTTTGAAAAAAAAAACTGCTGGGAAAACTGGAAAAGAGTATGGCAGAAACTAGGCATAGACCAAAATCTTACACCATCTACCAAAATAAAGTCAAAATGAGTTCATGATTTAGATATAAAGGCTGATGCTATAAGCAAACTGGGAGAGCAAGGAATAGTTTACCTATCAGATCTATGGAGAACAGAAGAATTCATGACCAAACAGGAGATAGAGAACATTACGAAAAGCAAAATGGATAATTTTGATTATATTAAATTGAAAAGTTTTTGCACAAAGCCAATGCAACTAAGATTAGAAGGAAGGTAGAAAATTGAGAAAGAATTTTTAGAACGAGTCTCTCTGATAAGGGCCTCATTTCTAAAATATATAAAGAATTAAGTCAAATTTAATAAGAATACAAGTCATTCCCCAATTGATAAATGGTCAAAGGATATGAACAGACAGTTCTCAGATGAAGATATTAAAGCCATCTATAGTCATATGAAAAAATGCTCTAAATCACTATTGATTAGAGAAATGCAAATCAAAACAACTCTGAGGTACCACATCACACCTATCAGATTGGCCAACATGACAAAACAGGAAAATGATAAATGTTGGAGAAGATGTGGGAAAATTGGAACACTAATGCATTGTTGGTGGAGTTGTGAAATGATCCAACCATTTTGGAAAGCAATTTGGAACTATGCCCAAAGGGTTATAAAAATGTGCATACCCTTTGACTCAGCAATAGCACTTCTAGGGCTATATCCCAAAGAGATCACACAAAAGGGAAAAGGACTCACATGTACAAAAATATTTATAGCAGCTCTTTCTGTGGTGGCAAAGAATTGGAAATTGTGAGGATGCCCATCAATTGGGGAATGGCTGAGCAAGTTGTGGTATATGTATGTAATGAAATACTATCGTGCTATAAGAAATGCTGAACAGGCTGACTTCAGAAAAACCTGGAAAGACTTGTATGGTCTGATGCTGATTGAAGTGAGCAGAATCAAGAGAATGTTATACACAATAACAGCCATGTTGTGCGATAACTAATATTAATAAACTTAACCCTTCCCAATAATACAAGGATCTAAGACATCTCCAGAGACCTCATGATGGAAAATGCTATCCACATCCAAAGAAAGAACTATAGAAGTTGAATTGCTATTTTTTTTCTCTTCTGTTGAGTTTTGTTTCCTCTTTCTGATGGTTCCTTCTATTGGTTTTAATTTTTACTTACAACATCACTAATGTGAAAATGTTTAATAGAAATGTGAATGTATAGCCTATATCAGATTGTGCGCCGTCTTGGGGAGGGTGGTGGGGAGGAAGGGGGAGAAAAATTTTAAACTCAAAAGCATATGGAAGTGATTATTGACAAATCAAAATAAATTAATAAAAAAAAGTTTTAAAAATAAACAAAAAAACAACAAAGTGCTTGCGTTTCAACAACTTTGAAAAGTAGTGGTGCAGGTATTATTAACAGGTATTATAAAAGGTATTATATATCAAAAGTAGTGGTGCAGGTATTATACATGCAGAAGCTGAAACTCAGAGAGGTTAAGTGAGTTGACATAGCTCCCAAGTGTTAATGTCAAGATTCAAACCCAAGTTTCTTGACTCAAAGACCGGTGTTCTTTTCACTGCTTTGAACTGCTTAAATGTCCAAGGAAGAAAAATATGATTTTTATACAATGTTAATTCATCTATTAAATGAGCACTTATTGAGTTCAACTTTCTTTAAAACAATTTTGTTGAAATTTTCCCATGTGTTATCTCTTATATGTTAGGAATAGTCTTAAATGAGGGGGAGATCTAAATGCTTAATGTCTTACCAATGGTCACTATAAATAAAAGTGGAACTCCTTTATATGACATGGGTCTCAGTTATTTGATATCTATTGTGATCCTATGATTTTAAATCAATCTCCCTAGCAATCCTATCTCAAAACTGAAATTTGGTAGTAGGAAAGAGGATGGAGTGGACATAGTGGAAGAGAGAAAGCAATGAGAATATTGGTGCTTACCTTATACCACTGTGTTGGGCTTAAAGTACTGTTTGGAAGGGTAACTATATGGCATACAAGAATGCTAGTTGTCCCCAAATATAATGTTTGTTGGTTGTGATTATCTGCTAGCCCTGCTAGGTCTTTGTTGGAATCACCACACCAACCACTACTCCTATTTTGAACAGTTAGGTTCACGAAGATTTTCTGACAGCTACCTAAATCCCTGTAAGTAAAACAGCAGAGTTATCACACAATTCTTGAGTCAGAGTCGTAAGTGCCAATCAATCAATAAATAATTATTGAGTACCTAGCACACAGAAGACACTGCAATTTTAAAAGATCTCACAGATCACCAGGGCCATCTCTGCCATCCAGCATAATTTTTGTCCAAATGACTGTGAGGAGCACCACACTTGTCATAGTTAAAATATATTTAAAAACCCATGCTCAGTTGTTTTCTGTAACAAAGAAATCTTTAACTAATAGAAACCTAGTCTGGTTTCTGACCTCATCATTCAACTAAACTACCTTCTCCAAAAATACCAATGATCACTTAACTGCCAAATCTGATGGTTTATCCCCCACCCTCAGTCCTCATCTTTCTTGACCTTGTTGCAGCATGTGAAATGTTTGACCATCCTCTCCTCCTAAATGCTCTCTTCTCTCTGGGTTTTTCAAGAAATTGTTTTTTCTTTAATTCTCTTCCTACCAGTCTGAGTCTTTATCAATCTCTTTTGCAGAATCATCATCAAGATCAGGCCTCCAACTATGAGCAAACCCGATGACCCTCTCCTGGGTCAGCTTCTATTCTCTCTCTGCACTTGCTCTCTCTGGTAATTTTATGTCTGTGCTGGTGACTCCAAATCTATATATCCAGCTCTAGTTTTCTCCTGAGCTACAGTTCCGCATCACCAACCATCTACTGGACACTTTGAACTGGAGCACAGGTAATTCAAACTCTGCAATTTCAAAACAGAACTCATTGTCTCACTCCTTCTACTAACACTTCCTCTGAACTCCCCTATTTTTGTCAAGGGAACCACTATCCTTCCAGTCTCTCAGGTTTGCAAACTGTTGGTATCACCATCAACTCCTCACTCTCCTTTACCCCTATTGACCTGTCAGTTGCTGAGTATTATAATTTTTGCCTCCACATGTTCTCTCACATTTGTTTCCTTCTCTCTAGTCACATAGCCACCACCCATTTGGGGTCTTCAGCACCTCTCCTCTAAACTACTGCAAAGGCTGCCTAATTGATCCCTCTGCCTCAAGCCTCTTCTCTCTCCAATAATTCCTCCTCAAAGCTGCCAAAATGATTTTCCTAAAGCACAGGTGTGTGTCAGGCTCTCATTCAATCAACTCCAATGGTTCTTTTATTTGACAATTAAAGTCCCTCACAACCTGTCCCCAACTTACTTTTCCAGTCTTATTAAATAGTACTCCTATTCATGGACATGCCAGTCCAGTGAAACTGTCCTTGCAACTCTTCTTTATGCCTAACTCCTCTTCTCTTGTCTTACCATGATAAAGGGCATTAAAGAAACAACTACTGTTTGTTGTGCCATTTTTCAGTTGTGTCTGACTCTCTGTGACCCCATTTGGGGTTTTCTTGGCAAAGATAATGGAGTGGTTTGCCACTTCCTTCTCCAGCTTATTTTATAGATGATGAAACTGAGGCAAACAGGGTTAAGTGACTTGACCACAGTCACATAGCTAGTGTCTGAGGCCAGATTTGAATTCAGGGAAATGAGTCTTCCTGACACCAGGTCTGGCATTCTATCTGCTGCACTTCCTAGCTGCCCCAAAAGAAACAATTAGGCCATATGTATTAGGGAAAATAGCTTAGGAAAGATGTGGATTTGATTTTGAAAATTAAACATAGCTGGATTGATTAAAATCAATTTTATTTTTAAAAAAGAAAAACTTTGCTGAGTCTGTGATTTTACTGTGACTGACTGTCATACCTGGAATGCACTTTTTTTTTCCTGAGAATCCAGAGTCTCTTTCAAGCTTCAGGCCAAGAACCACTTCCTACATGAAATCTTTTCAGATCCCCCAGCTGCTACCTCTTCCCCCGCCCCCAATTACCATGTACCTATTTTGTATTTCTCTTGTGTGTGTTGTCTTTTGTGTTAGTCAACAACTAAGATAGAGAAGATACCCAGAAAGAGAGGAAAAAAGAGATAGAGATAAAAAGATGTATGTATACACACATATTATATATATGTATAATATACACACTTGTTTATGTATGTGTGTACACGTATACACACATCCATGTATGTATATATGAAGGATGCAAAATTCCTCCCCTTTTGCTCCTCCTCCTTCTTCCTTGGGTGTCACCCAGAACTGATCATGTTGCTTCAGATATCAATACAACAATGATGGCCTATTATTCCATCAGTGTCAGAACTCATGATTTATTAACTCCCTCCACCAATACAGATTGCAACCAGTCTATAACTTGGGGGTGGGACAAAGAAATCATTTGGGGGCTATATATTTGAAAAAAAAAACTCAATCAAGGAATTTGTTTTTAAAATAACAAAACGTTCAAACTCCATTTAAAAAAAGTAATCACATGATTAAAATGGTATTCAAAAGATAAAGTTATAAAATGTACTTATATTTTGTATATATTTAAGGGAGATAGTGAAGTGGAAATGTGAAAGGGAAAATAAATGAGAGGAAAAAGGAAGAGAAAAATATATAGAGAAAAAGATAGAAAGAGGAAAAGGGAAAAAGGAAAAAAGGGAAGTGGAGGAAGAGGGACAAAAATATAGACAAAAAGAAAGAAAAGAGAAGAAATAGGGCATGAATATGACAGATGAGATAAAAAAAAATAGAAACAAATTTAATAGAGTCTGAGGGTGAGTTGAAACATCATTGCTATGAGAAAGTTAATTAGCTCTTCAGTAACTGATCATGATTTGTGGTTTTTTAAAACTCTTCTTATTTTTGAGAACTCCTGATGGGATGTACAGTCTTCTATAATCAAGTACAAAATGAATCAGTCTTATTCCTGTTCCTGACTCCAGTTTTACATGGTAGAAGGACCAATTAGAAGCCTGATCCTGCCTCTACAATCTCAGCAGAGCTAATACTCTCACAGTTGTTAATCAAATAATATCTAACCCTTGTGATTGTGTGGCAGTCAGTTTATTAATAAAATAGTCCTGAAACAAGCATACGGTTAAGACTCAGTTGGTGGGAAAAGTCTCAAAATTTAGAGACTCATTTTCCTGCGCTGGAATTGAAAGTCCTTTTATGGACCTAGGAAGTCCTTAAAATTACGCTATTTGCAAAAGACTACTGTTGTTAGGGGAACCTCTTCCTGACCATGGAGTCTTTTTATCTCCTTTCCCCTTACTGTTAATACCACTGTCACTACTTCAGAAGCCTGAATATGAGGGGCAGGGTTTGGAATCTCTACTTCCAAAGCCTCGGCTTTAACAAGAGGAAAACACATTCCAAGTATCTAGATTTCAAAACTGAGAAAATTGATACTCTTTTCTCTCTAGGTTTTTGGGACACTACTCTCTCCTAGTTCTCCTTCTATCTGCCTAACTGCTCCTTCTCTGTCTCTTGTGATGGATCCATATCCCCTCTTTTAACTACAGGTGTCACACAGGGTTTGTCCTTGGCTCTCTTGTCTTTTCCCTTTATACTACTTTACTTGATAATCTCATCAGATCACATGGATTTAATTACCATCTCTTGCTAATAATTTTCAAATCTACCTATCCTGCCCCAAATTCTCTGCTGACCTCCAATCTTGCATCTCCAACTGCCTTGTGGACATCTTGAAATGGATGTCCAGCAGACAAATTCAACATGTCCAAAACAGAACTCATTATTCCAGCCCCCCAAAACCTCTTTTCCCTCTGACCTTCCCCATTACTACAGAAGGTAAAACCATCCTCCCAGTCCTTCAGGCTCAAAATCTAGGAGTCATCCTTGAATTCTCAATATTTCTCACCACCCATATCCAATGTTTCCAAGACCCATCAATTTCACCTTTGCAACATCTCCCCAATATGCTCCCTTTTCTCCTTCATTCTGAGGCTGGCTCTTATCACCTCACATCTAGTCTACTGCATTTGCCAGTTGCTAGGTCTGCCTGCCTTAGGTCTCTCCTTACTCTTATCCATTCTCCATTCAGCCTCTAAAGTGATTTTCTTGAAGTACAGGTTCAACCATGTTACACACACACACACACACACACACACACACACACACACACACACACA
>NW_020944090.1:71330-97448 GCF_900497805.2 Vombatus ursinus | reverse complement strand
ACACACACACACACACACACACACACACACACACACACACACACACACTCTCAAAATAAATTTTACTGGCTCCCTAATGACTTTAGGATCAAATATAAAATCCTCTGCTTCATAACGTGCTCCCCTTCTACTTTTCCCATCTTCCTACACTTTACTCCCTACCAGGTACTCTTTGATTCAGTGACACTAGCTGCTTTGATTTTTCATGAATAAGACTCCATTTCTCAGTTCTGGGCATTTTCTCTGGCTCTCCTCCAAGCCTGGAATGCTCTCCTTCTTCATTCCTACCTACTAGTTTCTCTGGCTTCCTTAAGTCCCAACTAAAATCCTATCTTCTACAAGAAGCCTTTTAAAATCGCTCTTAATTCTAGTTCCTCCCCTTGGTTATTTTCTATTTATCCTGCATATAGCTTGTTTGTTTGTTGTCCCCCTCATTAGACTGTAAGCTTTTTGAGGGCAGGGATTGTCTTTTGATTCTTTTTGTGTCCCCAGCTCTTAGTGCAGTACCAGGCACAGAGTAGGTACTTAATAAATGTTTATTGATTGGTTGACTATTAGCAACAAATAATATTAGCTATATTATTGGTTAAATTGGCTTTTGGGATGGTCTGCATTGGAATCTAATCAATATTTACAGCATTGATTCTACAGAAAGCATGTTCTAATTGCCAAACTGACAAACAAGAAGATATATAACCAGTTTGTAAATTAGGGGTTGAACTCTTTCAGGTCTTCCAGATCTAGATCTTATCTCAACTCAACCATATCACGATAAGAATAAGAATACAACATTAAATTCATCCTCTCATTTTCTCTACTTAAGTAGAGCTTTCCTACAATAAGACAAACAGTATCTTTTGTGTGTATTTCTTTCTTTGAAACAGCAAACTTACCTTATGACAAATTGATATATTCCTGAGTCTTCCAATGTCAAAGGAAGAAATAAAATCCAACCCAGATACTGGTGGACTCTGGAATTTCTATCCAGAGTTATTGGAGTTTCGCTTGAATTTTTATAGCAAGTCACATTCCCATGATTGTTCTTCACTTCTATGATTGTGTAAGAAAGAGCAAAAGGCTGCCCTGCTACAAAATGTTGACTTTCTGTGCTGACTTTGCATTTCTCTATTGGAAAAGGAGGGGAAAAAGAAGGGTGAGCAACAAAGAAAATTCTCCATTCTTTCTTTTATTCATTCTGTAAGTATTCAATAACCTTAGGTGCCTTTCCTTGACCCTTTAGTCAATACAAGGGTTCTCTGGGAAGCTGATAATGTGTGTTATTTGGTCTATGATCGTTAAGAGTTAAAGTTAAATTTAAAGTGAATGTCTGAAAATAAGGACAGTATACAGATTTGTAGAGGAATTTTCAGTTAGTTGCATGAGATCCTGAAGCTCTTCAAAGATGTCAGATATGCACAACTACTTCCTCTTACTTCTACACATATCATTACCCCCATGTTGTCTTCCATATTGCCAAGGTAAGTCTCTAACGTCCTTCAACTCTGGCTCAAATCTACTGATCAGCCACACCATCTTTCAACCAATCTATTTTTCTATGCCCCTTCCTCACAGTTAGGTAGTTTGTTGTGTCCAATTCTAAGGCTTCTTTTTGTTTTGTTTTCTGACGAAATGGACTCCCTCACACACCAGTACATTTTAAAGGTCATTTTTGTAAATTCCTTAATTTCTTGAAACTAACCACTTCTCTTTTATACTTCCTTTAACTTTCCTCAAGATCACAAATGTATGCATTTCACTTAACCTCTTATAAGGTCTGACATAGTAGGAGAGTATTTTCATTTCTGTTTTCCCAAGTATATTATAAATCTCAGGCTACACCTTTCAACATATGATCTCAAGTAGCTTGACTGACTTCACATAGTACATATTAATAATATAATTAACAATTGACAATTAACCTTATTGTATCCAGATACAAGATCTGTTCATTTTGGTGAGTGAATTCTAATACTAAGCATACTTTCTTTAACATGCAAGAATTCAAACCCAGGTTCTCTGAGTTCTTTCCATTTCATTAAGGGTGGATTTATACTATGAAGAACCCAATTCAGTGTAGAATGTAGTCCTGATTGGAGGGCCAGAAAACCCGGGTTTAAATTTTTGCTTTATTATTTACTTCTTATGTGACTTAAGACAAGTCTCCCAAGATCTCTAGGCCTCAGTTTCCTAATCAGTAAAATGAAGAGCTTGGATTAAACTATTTTTAAAGTCTCTTCTAACTTCAGATCCTACAATCACACAGATTTTTGGCCACTGTGGTCCTCTTTTCAGAGTTCTAATTGATGGAGATCTCTCTCATGGGACAATCTTAGAGTTCAAAGAGGTGGAGAGATTCTGAAAGGCATGGTATATAAGGCAAGTCCTTGACACCTATTTACTAAGTTAAACTCACCTGATCTGGCAAAGTGAAGAAAAGCCAAGATGAAACCGGAAAGAAGCCAGGACAAAATCACCATACTTGGCTACAGAGAGGATAGGGTGTGCTTAGGTGCCAATTGTAGCAGCCGAGAGTCACCCAGCTTTTCCGGCTTTAGGATCTCCCCGAAGTAGCCGGAGCCAAAGGGTGGGGCCCCAGAGAACTAACCAGGGGTGACAATGTTTGCAGCTGGAAGACCGCCTCTGTGTTCTTGGAGAAAAGATTTGCCGGCAAAGCTGGATTTTGAGTAGCCTTCTCCTCCTAGGGAACTCTAGGTCCAAGACGCTGCATTATGCACTGGGGATAAACGTTAGCAGTGTTTCCACCTTAAGTCCCTAGCAGTTCCCACAAGCTTCTTCTCAAAACAAACAAAGATTCCGCTTAGGAGATTTTCTCTCCTTTCTCTTCCCCACCTCACCCTGCCCTCAACATACATTCAAATGCTAAGAGGTCTTCTCCTCCCGAGGGTCCGGAGGTATGGGTCGGGTCACTAGATGCTCCACCCAAGCAAAAAAATGGCTCTATAACATCCCTCCTCCCTCCTCGCTTCGCTCCAGGTCCTGGTATTTCTCGTTCCGCAAGAGATGTGGATAGGATTCACCCCCAGAGAGTCCCCTAAACCAGGTCCCATCGTTCCCGTCCCTCAGAAATAGAATGAATGTTGTGGGTGAGCTGCGTGCGCCCGGGCGAATCCCTTCCTTGGATTTTTGTTTCTTACTCTAGGGAGCACCTTACCCGCACCCACAGTACAGCCAGGATCTCCGGAGCCTCGGAAGAAAGTGTTTCCGTAGAAAGGTCCATACACCACCTGAGGGAGCCCTCCCGACGCCCCACCTCCACTTGCTACCCCCAGCGCCAAGTTCCCTCCTCACCCACTGGCCGGCCTCCAGGCATCTGCTCCCTGAGCACACTGGAGGAAGCCTGCACCGCTTCCTTCCATCCCAGGTGTCCCAGGAACAGGCAGCAGCTCTCTGGGTGAGAGCTTCCCGACCTCCTCACGGCTGCTTCCTCATTTGTCTATGAACAGAGGAGGCGCCCGGCCCTCTACGGTGTCCTCATTTAGCTGGGCGTGACTAGGCAGGGTGGGAGGTGCCTGAGGAGCACATTTAGGAGCTCAGATCACCTTGTCAGGCTTAAACTAGAGTTCTTCAGCCACTGAAGGATCTAGCAGGACAAAGAAGAGAGGCTAAGGGATGAAATATTCCTCGGATTATTCTCCACACTTCTTCCCTAAAAATTAATCACCTACCCCCAGTCTTGGAGCCCTCAACCCATTTACAGTACAGCATCATAGATTTAGAGCTGGAAGGGAGACCTTGCAGGGCATCTAGCCTAGCCACCTCATCTTACAGATGAGAAAACAGCCCTGGAACAGTGAAGTGACTTGGCCAAGGCCACATAGGCAGAAAGGGGAAGAGAAAGATTTGAACTCAAGTTCCCAGAATCCAAGTTCAGCACTCTTTCCAGGGCACCACACTGTTTTGGAGTAGCTGTAATTTCGTTGGTGTGTATTCCACACGGATGCCTTCACCCCATCCCACCCTCCAGGTTCCTGGTCACTCTATGGGTTAGTAGCTAGAATGGGTGAGTTGCTGTGGAGCAAAAATTGAACCCAGGGCTCCCAACCTGGTTGTGATGCTTCATGAGCTCAACTAGTAGTGAGATAGCATATTTATGGCACTTTAATGATTTGTAAGGGCAAGAAAGTGGCACAGTGGATAGAGTACAGGGCCTGGAGTCAAGAAGACTAATCTTCCTGAGTTCAAATCTGACTTCAAACACTTACAAGCTGTGTGACCCTTGGCAAGTCACTTAACCCTGTTTGTTTCAGTTTCCTCATCTGTAAAATGACCAGGAGAAATAAATGGCAAAACATTCAGTATCTTTGCCAAGAAAACCCCAAAAGGTGTCATGAAGAGTCGGACATGACTGAACAACTAAACTATGATTTGCAAAGCCTAAGGGATCCATTCTTTTCAGATCCAACAGATGTCCCACCCAAACAAGAATGACATAAACTCCCCTCCCTGTCCTTGCACCAACGCCTGGAGTTTCCAGTTCCTCCAAGAGATGTGAGCAGAATTCATACCTACAGTGTCACCCCAAGCCTTGAAAGATATAAAATGGATGTCTCTCTCTCTCTCTGTCTCTCTCTCTCTCTCTCTCAACTACCAAGCTGGACTCCCTGCCAATGACTTTTCATGTTACCTCCTTTGATTCCCCACAACAATCCTGTGAAGGAGGTGCTGTTATTGTCCCCATTTTACAAATGAGGAAACTAGGTATGAGAATGTGAAGGCAGGATTCAAACTCAGATCTTCCTGCCTCTAACTCCCACATTCAGCCCACTGCACTTTTTGAAGAAAAAAAAAGACTGAAAAGCATGGGACTTCTGGTAGCCAAGATGATGGAGTAAGCAGTAAATTTGATATCCACCTCGAAATAACCATAAAATAGCACCCTAAGGGGCAGCTAGGTGGTGCAGTGGTTAGAGCACCAGCCCTGGATTCAGTAGGACCTGAGTTCAAATTCGGCCTCAGACCAAATATTTGACACTTACTAACTGTGTGACCCTGGGCAAGTCACTTAACTCCAATTGCCTAAAAATAAAATAAAAATTATAATTAAAATAGCACCCAAAACAAATCCTGGAATAGCAGAACCAGCAAAAAGATAGGGTGAAACAATATTTGAACTAGTGGCCAGATCTCCACCTGCTTCAGAGTGTCCCCAGGCAGAAACACCCCACTTGCCTCAGCACATGCCAGACAGCATCACTAGGACCCCGGTTCAGCATCAGGTAAGTTGCCAGACCCCTATGGCCTCCAGCAGCACCAACCATCCTCATTCCACCCCCTCCTCACAGCACCAGACACGAGGGTCCCCCATGGGCCTCAGGGCAACATTAGTCTCAAGCCCAGAAAGAACTCATGGAAGAATTTAAAAAGCAGCTTAAAATCATATAAGAGAGAAAAATTGGGAAAAGAAATGAGAGTGATGCAAGAGAATTATGAAAAAAGTCAACAGCTTGAAAAAAGAAAACAATTGCTTAAAAAGTAGAATTGGCCAAATGGAAAAGGAAAATATAAAACTTAATGGAGGAAAACAGCCTTAAAAGTTAGAATTGTGCAAGTGGAAGCTAATGAGTCTATGAGACACCAGCAATCACTCAAACAAAATCAAAAGAATGAAAAAATAGAAGAAAATGTTAAGTACCTCATGAGAAAAACAACTGACCTGGAAAGTGGATCCAGGAGAGACAATATCAGAATCATTGGACTTCCTGAAAGCCATAATCAAAAGGAGGACCTGGACAGTATCTTGCAAGAAATTATCAAGGAAAACTGCCCTGATATCCTGAAACTAGAGGGCAAAATTGGCTTTGAAAGAATCCACCAATCACCTCAGAAAAGAGACCCCAAAATAAAAACTCCAACGGACATCATAGCCTAATTTCAGAATTATCAGGTCAAGGAAAAATATTGCAAATGGCCAGGAAGAAACAATTGAAATATCAGGGAACCACAATCAGGATGACACAGGACTTAGCAACTGCAACATTGAAAGACTGGAGGTCATAGAACATGATATTCCGGAAGGCAAAGGAGCTAGGACTACAACCAAGAATCACTTACCCGGTGAAATTAAGCATCAAGGGAAAAAGTGGTTATTCAATGAAATAGAAGGATTCTAAACCTCCGTAAGGAGACCAGAATTAAACTAAAAAATTGATCTCTAATATCAAGATCCAAGAGAAGCATAAACAGGTAAAAAAAGGAAAAGAAAACATAAGGGATTCAAAAGAGCTAAACTATTTACATCCCTATACTGGAAGATGATACTTGTAATTCTTAAAAATTGTATCACTAATAGTACAGCTAGAAGGAACATACATAAGCAAAGGGTATGGGTATAAGGTGAATTTGAGGGAATGACAAAAATAATCAAGGGATGAGAAATTGAGAAGAAAGGGAGAGGTAGAATGGGCTAGATTATTTCACCTGAAGAAGCAAGAAAGCCCTATTACAGTGGAGGGGAAAATGGGAGGATGGATGATGGGGTTCGTTTGAACCTTATTCTCATCAGTATTGTCTCAAAGATGGAATAATATATACAATCAGTTAAATATAGAAATCTATCTTACTCAACAGGGAAGTAAGAAGGGAGGAGATTAAATAAAGGTGTGAGGGGGAACTGACAGAAGGGAGGGCAGATCACGGGAGGTGGTAGAAGCAAAACACTGGTGAGGAGGGAAGGGATGAAAGGGGAGGACAAACGGAAGGAAAAATAGGATGGATGGAAATACATAGTTAGTAATTATAACCGTGAATGTGAATTGGATGAATTCTTCCGTAAAATGGTTAGCAGAGGAGATCAAAAACCAGAATCCTAGAATATGTTGTTTACAAGAAACATACTTGGTACAAAGAGACATACACAGAGTAAAGGTAAGGAGCTGGAGCAGAATTTATTATGCTTCAGCTGAAGTAAAAAAAAAAAAAAAGCAGGGGTAGCAGTCTTGATCTCAGACAAAGTAAAAGCAAAAATAGTCCTAATTAAAAGAGATAAGGAAGGAAACTACATCTTGCTAAAAGGTACCACACCCAATGAAACAATATCAATACTAAACATATATGCACCAAGTGGCATAGCATCCAAATTCTTAGAGAAGTTTAGTGAGTTACAAAAAGAAATAGACAGCAAAACTATACTACTGGGGGACCTCAACTGTCCTCTCTCAAAATGTGATAAATCCAACCAAAAAATCTACAAGAAAGAAACTAAGGAGGGAAATAGAATATTAGAAAAGTTAGATATGACAGACCTTTGGAGAAAACTGAATGGGAACAGAAAGGAATATACCTTTTTCTCAGCAGCACATGGTACCCACATAAAAACTGACCATGTATTAGAGCATAAACACCTCAAAATCAAGTGGCAGAAATACTAAATGTATTCTTTCTGGATCATAATACAATAAAAATTACATCCAACAAAGGGCAATGGAAAGATATATTAAAAATTAGTTGGAAACTAAATAATCTAATCCTAAACAATAAATGGGTCAAAGAACAGATCATAGAAACAATCAGTAAGTTCATTAAAGAGAATGACAATGATGAGACAACATACCAAAATTTATGGGATGCAGCCAAAGTATTACTTAGGGGAAAATTATTTCTCTAAATTCTTACATCCACAAAGTAGAAAAAGAACACATCAATGAATTGGGCATGCAACTAAAAAAAAAACTAGAAAAAGAACAAATAAAAATCCCCAATTGAGCAACAAATAGGAAATTTTGAAAATCAAAGGTGAGATTAATAAGATTGAATGTTAAAAAAGAACTATTGAGCTAATAAATAAATACAGGATCTACTTTTGTAAAAAACCCAGTAATATAGATGTGCCATTGGTTAATCTGATTTTTTTTTAAAAAGAAGAAAACCAAATATTCCATATCAAAAATGAAAAGGGGGAAATCACCACCAATGAAGAAAAAAATTAAAACAATCAGGAAATATTTTGCCCAGTTATATGCCAATAAATCTGACAAACTGAGCAAAATCAATGAATTTTTATGAAAATATAAATTGCCAAGATTAATATATCAGGATATAGAATACCTAAATAACCTCATCTTAGAAAAAGAAATTAAACAAGCGATTAATTTACTCCCTAAGAAAAAAATCCCCAAAGCCAGATGGGTTCACAGGTGAATTCTACCAAACATTTAAAGAACACTTAATTCCAATACTGTATAAACTATTTGGAAAAGTAGGCAAAAAAGGAGTCCTACCAAACTCCTTTTGTAACACAAATATGGGCTGATACCTAAACCAGGAAGAGCTAAAACAAAGAAAATTATAGACCAATTTCCCTAATGAATATAGATGCGAAAATTTTAAATAAAATACTAGCAAGGCAATTACAGCAATATATCACAAGGACTATATGCCATGATAATGTGGGATTTAATACCAGGAATGCAGGGTTAGTTAAATATTAGGAAAACTATCAACATAATTGACCATATCAATAACAAAATCAACAGAAATCATATGATCATATCAATAGATGCTGAAAAAGCTTATGACAAAATACAACACCCATTCCTGTTAAAAACAATAGAGAGCATAGTAATAAAGGGAGTGATCCTTAAAGTGATAAGCGGTATCTATCTAAAACCATCATTAAACATTGTCTGTAATGGGAATAAACTAGAAGCCTTCCCAATAAGATCAGGGGTGAAGCAATGATGCCCATTATCATCACTGTTATTCAATATAGTACTAGAAATATTAGCCATAGCAATAAGAAGAAAAAGAAATTGAAGTAATTAGACTGGGCAATAAAGAAACAAAGTTATCACCCTTTGCAGATGATATGATGGTATACTTAAAGAACCCTAGAGAATCTACTAAAAAAAAAAAGCTACTTGAAAAAATTAACAACCTTAGCAAAGTTACAGGATATAAGATAAACCCATTTAAGTCACTGGCATTTCTTTATATGACCAACAAAGCCCAGCAGCCAGAGATAGAAAGAGAAAATCCATTTAAAATAATTGTAAATAATATAAAATACTTGGGAGTCTACCTACCAAGACAAATGCAAGAACTATATGAACACAATTACAAAACACTTTTCACACAAATAAAGTCAGATCTAAAGAATTAGAAAAATATTAAATGCTCTTGGATAGGCCAAACCAATAAAATAAAAATGATAATTCTGCTTAAACTAATTTACTTATTCAGTGCCATACCAATGAAACTACCAAAAATCATTTGATAGAGCTAGAAAAAAATAATAAAATTCATCTGGAAGAACAAAAGGTCAAGAATATCAAGAGAATTAATGAAAAAAATGCAAAAGAAAGTGGCCTATTAATACCAGATTTCAAACTATATATAAAGCAGTAATCACCAAAACTATTTGGTACTGGCTAAGAAATAGAGTGGTGGATCAGTGGAATAGATTAAGTACACAAGACATAGTAGTCAATGACCAAAATAACCTAGTGTTTGATAAACCCAAAGACCCTAGCCTTTGGGATAAAAACTCACTATTTGACAAAAATTGCTAAGAAAACTGGAAAACAATAGGACACAAACTAGGTATGGACCAACATTTCACAACATTTACCAAGATAAGCTCAAAATGGGGGTATGATTTAGACATAAAGGGTGACATCATAAGCAAATTTGAAAAACAAGGAATAGTCTATGTGTCAGATCTATGGGGAAGGGAAGAAATCATGACCAAACAAGAGATAGAGAGCATTACAAAATGTAAAATAGATAATTTTGCTTATATTAAAACAAAAAGCTTTTGTGCAAACACAACCAGTGCAACCAAGAGTAGAAGGAAAGCAGAAAGATGGGAAACAATCTTTATAGCAAGTGTCTCTGATACAGGCCTCATTTCTCAAATAGAGAACTGAGTCAAATTTGTAAGAATACAAGCCATTCCACAATCGATGAATGATCAAGGTATATAAACAGGCCATTTTCAGATGAAGAAACCAAAATTATCTATAAGCATAAGAAGAAGTGCTCTAAGTCACTTTTGATTAGAGAAATGCAAATTAAAACAATCCTGAGGTACCACATCACACTTATCAGATTGGATAATATGATAAAAAAGGAAAATCATAAATGTTGAAGAGGATGTGGGAAAATTGTGACACTAATGCACTGTTGGTAGAGTTGCGAAGTGGTCTAACCATTCTGGAGAGCAATTGGGAACTATGCCCAAAAGGCAACCAAACTGGGCAGACCCTTTGATCTAGCAATACCACTACTAGTCTGTATCCCAAAGAGATCATAAAAAAGGGGAAAGGACCCACATATGCAAAAATATTTATAGCAGCCCTTTCATTGTTGGCAAAATTTTGGAAATTGAGGGGATGCCCATAGATAGGGGAATGGCTGAACAAATTGTGGTATATGAATGTAATGGAATACTATTGTGCAATGAGAAATGGTAAACAGACAGATTTTAGAAAAATCTAGAAGGACTTGTACAAATTGAAGCAAAGTGAAATGAGCAGAACCAAGAAAACATTGAATACAGCATCAGCAACATTGTGTGATGACTAACTATGAATACTGGGCTCTTTTCAGCAACACAGTGATCCAAGACAAGTATAAAGGACTCATGAAGGAAAATGTTATCCACATCCAGATAAAGAACTGATGGACTCTGAGTACAGATTGAAGCATGTTTTTTTTTTCACTTTACTTTATTCTTTTTCACGGATTTTTTCCTTTTGAGCTGTTTCTTCTTTCAAAACAGTGACTAATATGGAAATATGTTTTACATGATAGTGCATGTGTAACTGCTATAAAATTACCTACCATTTTCGGAATAAGGAATGGAGAGAGGGAGGGAGAGAGGGAGAAAAATTTGAAACTCAAAATCTTTTAAAAATGAATGCTAAAAATTGTCTTGACATATAAATAAAATACTATTAAAAAGAAAAACAAAAAAAGAAAA
Source organism: Vombatus ursinus (assembly GCF_900497805.2). Taxonomy (NCBI): domain Eukaryota; kingdom Metazoa; phylum Chordata; class Mammalia; order Diprotodontia; family Vombatidae; genus Vombatus; species Vombatus ursinus. Next base: position 86,509 of record NW_020944090.1, on the reverse strand, counting down.
GCAATTCTTTCTTTTGACTTGAATTTATCTCTCCAATGTTTAGCACAGTGTAAGAACTTAGTATTGCCTGCTTCCACCATCTAACTGCTAGATAGGTCCTGGGACAAATAGTCCCACCACCAGGCCTGTACTTGAAGCTTCTTAAGCTGGATAGAACTTGCCAGAACTATTTTTGTTAGATACATATAATTAGGGAATTACACAAGTTAAAGATATGGAATAGGAAAGGAAGAGCAGAAAGATGGGAAACAATCTTTATAGCAAGTGTCTGTGATAAAGGCCTCATTTCTCAAATAGAAAACTGAGCCAAATTTATAAGAATACAAGCCATTCCCCAACTGATAAATGGTCAAAGGGTATGAACAGGTCATTTTCAACTGAAGAAATCAAACTTATCTATAGGCATATGGAGAAGTATTCTAAATCACTCAATTAGAGAAATGCAAATTAAAACAACTCTGAGGTACCACACCACATCTATCAGATTGGATAATACAATAAAAAAGGAAAAGGATAAATGTTAAGTAAAGTTGTAATAATATTGGATTTACAGAATGAAATACAGTGATATGTCTGCAAAGGTAGGTTAGAATCAGGTTGTAATGCCAGACAGAGGAATTTAGACTTTATTCAATAGATTTTGGAATTCTTGGGGGCAAGAGAATGTGATGAAAACTGCGACTTTGGGAAGATTACTTTAGAAGCACGATGAATTGGAATAACAGAGTAAGGGGAAATTGCTACTTATTATTTCTACTTTCCCTGGCCAGGGAAATGGGTTAAGAGACTATTATAATAATCCAAAGTTGGATTCGGGGTGGTAACAATGAGAGAAAAAAGGATGGAAGAGATGGAAGACCGCTTGGAGAAGTAAAAAAATAGTACAAAAAGTTTATCAATTCAGTAAATTATTCATCAGGAGGTTTTTTTTTTTTTAACCACACCTCCTAGTCTTTCTGAAACTAATGGTTGTAAGAAGCATTGATGATCACAATTCAGAAACAGGGGCATACTTAAAACTGGGAACCAAAAGCGACCTTAGACACTATCTAGCCCAGCAGTTCCATGCTTTAGTGGTGTCATGGAACCTTTGGCAGATTGGTGAAGTCTATGGAAACCCTCTCAGAATGAGGACTTTTTTTAAATAAGTAAAAGAAAAACTAAATTTTGGTTGGAGATGAGTGAAACCGATTTCTATTTATTTATTTATTTATTTATTTATTTATTTATTTAACACAGAAGTTCATGGGCCCCATTGAAATCTCTTCCACAGAATCTTAGATTGTGGTTAAAAATGCCCAATCTAGTTCAACCTCTTCATTTTACAGATAGAGAAGAGTTAAATGATTTCATCAAAGACATATAAGCATAAAGCCAGGATTTGAATCTAAACAGTCTAAATCCAGTGCTTTTACTATTGTCCTGCATTGCCTGGCATCATTATTTAATAAATGTATTGTCTGTGTTAGTACTCTGCCTTAGGACAAGCATTGTCATATATTTTACAGTAAGGTTGTTGTTCAGTTGTTTCAGTTGTGTCTGACTTTTTGTGACCCCCATTTGAGGTTTTCTTGGCAAAAGTTCTGGGTTGCCATTTCCTTCTCGAGCTCATTTTACAGCTGAGGAAACTGAGGCAAATAAGGTCAAGTGATTTGCCCAGGGTCACATGGCTAGTAAATCCTAAGGCCAGATTTTAACTCAGGAAGATGAGTCTTCCTGACTGCAGGGCCATCACTCTATTTACTATACCACGGTATACATGAATGGACATATGCTTTTGCTGGGTAATATATCCCAGACACAGAGTTTACAACTATACTAATATAATAAATGCAGCTAGGTGGCACAATGGATAGAATACAGGACTTGGAGTCTGGAAGACTCATCTTCATGAGTTCAAATCTGGCCTGACACTTACTAGCTGTGTGACCTTGGGCAGATCACTTAACCCTGTTTGGCTCAGTTCCGCATCTGTAAAATGAGCTGGAGAAGTCTTCTTTGCCAAGAAAATCCCAATTAAGGTCACAAAGAGTTGGACACATCTGAAATGACCAAACCACAACAAAAAATGCAGATTGTTTAATCAAAGCCATTTGGTACTAGTTAAAAATTAGAAGGGTGGATTAATGGAACAGACAAAACCAGGGAAGACAAGAAATAATGGATCTTAATAATAATATTTATTAACTCCCCAAACATAAATTACTTTGAAAAGAACTCTGAATCTGGTATGAACTGCTGGAAAAACTGGAAAGCAGTCTGGGAGAAATTAAATTTAAGTCATATTCCACTGTAAATTCAAAATGGACACATGACTGGAACACTAAAAATCTTAGGGATATGGAGTAGACCTGTGTTTTCATTGATATAGATAATCCTCAGTTGAAGAAACTTATTCTAGCATTGCAGGTTGGCACCTTTTCTGTAACTTCTAGTTTTGGGAAGTTGCCATGGACTTGTGGAGAGAGAGCTGGCTCCAAAATCAGAAAGATCTGAGTTCAAGTCCTTCATTTGACATCTCCTGGTTGTGTGACCTTGGATGAATCATTTAATATCTCAGTGTTCTTGGCATCTCTCTAAAATAATAAATTGCAGGGAAGGTGCTAACCTGTATTAGTAAAGGAAGTCATATTACTGTGTAATTTCCTATACCAAAGAAATCACAACACTAGTCCCTATCCTTAATAGAAATATATGAGAGCAAAACCCATTCCCTAATAGATAAATGGCCAAATGACATACACGAACAACTTTCAAAAGAAAAATGACAAACTATTATTAGCAATATGAAATTACAAATAAAAAGAGGAATGTAAATCAACACAACCCTGAAGTTTTACCTTTCACTCAGCAAATTAGCAAAGATGACAAAAGATGTTTCTTCTGGAAAGACTGACATACTAATGCATTGTTGGTGAAACTTGTAAACTGGTATTCTCCCATGGCTCCAAGAAGCTGTTGCACATGCAGTGGCTACATCCTGGGAAAACTGTGGCTCAGATGGGATAAACCAGGCTGAGGGTATTCAATGGGCTTCAGACTCAGTGGTGAGTTAGGGGGATGTTTACCCCAAGCATGTGAAGATTTCCCCTGGCAGAACAGGCAGATGAGAACAATTTATTCCAATGGCCATGAAGGTGGCTGAAGCAGGTGCTGTGAGCTTAGAGCTTTGTCAGACATGAAAGATGCCAAGGTCATCCACTGCATCCTGGGCAATTGTCAGTCATCCTGACTTTTGTCTTGCCACTGGATTTCAATGATTCTGGAAGGGAGAATGAGGCTGCTGGAATTTGTGCAACTTGACCTTACTTAAGTCCAATTCATACACAAGTCAAGACATTATCCCATGATATCATCGATCCTCTTAAAAAAAAATGAAGGACAAACAACAGATTGATGCAACCATTCTGGAATGCAATTTGGAATTATTTGAATGGAATGAGCAAACGTTCATATGACTATAAATATTTTTGTATGTAAGGATCCTTTTCCTCTCTCTTTGATGTCTGTTGGGATATAAGCCTAGTAGTAGTGTTGCTACTATTAATTAGTACACTTATGCTAACAACAACCATATGACATAGGATGTGGATAGCTTAGTGACATTGGGGCATAATTACAAATTCCTTTTCAGAATGATTGGAAAAATTCACAATTCCACTAAAATAATTTTTCTACAGCTCCTCCATTTGTTATTTTTCTTTTTTATTATCTTTGCCAGTTTAATGCCAGCCTATTATCTTTGCCAGGTAGAATCTCAGAGTTATTTTAATTTACAACTCTCTAATTGCTAGTGATTTGGAATTTTTAAAATATGATTGTTGTTAGTTTGGATTTCTTCCTTCGAAAACTGTCTTTTCATATCTTTCGACCATTTAACTATTGTAGAGTGTCTCTTAATCTTATAAACTTAAATCAGTTCCTTAAATATCTTGGATATGAAACCTCTATCAGAGAAATTTGCTACAAAGATTTTCCCCAGTTTCTCTAAGTATACCCCTATACTACTACACTATCCCACTTCTGTGCCCTAAATCACAGAGGGTGAGTAGTGCCATGGACAAGACTGGATTTGGATTTATAGGGCCTGTGAATCCTCATTCTGCTTCTTCCTATTTGTGTGACTTTGGACAAGTCATTTAACCTCTCTGTTTCCTCATCTTTAAAATGAGTGATTTGGACTAGATGTCCTCTGATTCCCTTCCAGTTCTGTGGAGGATCTATAATCTTAACAATCTGCACGACTGCTTTCTTCTTCATCGTGAGTCAATACAGCATGTGATGAACCAGGATATTACAAATCATGACCAGAGGGCGCTGTTGCATTACAACTATTTTTGTTTTATCAGCTTGGTTAACCTGTTTGAAGTTTATTCTGTTTGAAAAATAGAAGAAAACTTTATGTGTTGCTAGAAAACAAAACAAACAAAACCCATAGCTTCAAACTCAAGACAATTCCAACAGCAAACAACAAATTCTACAAGTGGCTAGGAGAAAGATCTTCAAATATAAAGGAAATTTGAATTTCACAAGACTATTTTGAACCCACCATAAACAGCAGAAAAGAATGGAATATTATATTCCAAAAAGTAAAGGAACTCAAGATGCAAGACAAACAAGGTTACATAGCCAGCAAATCCAAGCCTTAATTGTTAATGGAAAAAGACAGATGTTCAATAAGAGAGATTTCTGAAGCATTTCTAAAAATAAAACAAACCGAAAACAAACAAAAACTATATAGGAGCATATTATTAACTTTCAAACACCCCAAACAATAAGAACACAAGAAAGTAAATACATAAAGTATTTTTTCCTACAAAGGAAAGCAAAAATAATGAAATAACTTATCTCATTTATCGTATTTCTAGAAATCAAATAGAAATAGAAAGGGGATAGACAGGGAAAGAACAGCAATAATAAGGACCAATAAAAGATTTTTTTTAGTACATGAATTGATAGATAAAAGTGGAATTTAAAGAAAAAGGAGATGAGGAGGTAGAATAATAGGCTTAAACCACAGTGGACTAAACCCTATAAATGTACCCTTCCCTTCCCTGAGATGTCAATCATTATATTCTTTGGGACTAAATTGCAGAATGGCATAGTACATAAATAGGGAGAGAGGAGTTAAAACCTAGAGGAGAATGTGTGTTCTACCCTCTTCAAACCCATGATTGAACAATGAAGGGAACTGAAGCAAGAAGAGGGGCTATAGAAGAATGGGAGAGGAGTAAGAAGGGAGAGATTGAAACAGAGGGAATGAAAGGGGGAGGTCTCAACCCACTGAGAAGGTCCCCTCCAATTCATAGGAGTGAAGGGGGGGAAGCAATATATATCTGTGATGGGAGATAGGAACCTTTAAATGGGTCTAATCTTGTAACAGCTGATGCACCAAGAGACCACTTTCTCTGAGAGTGTTGTGTGTCCATAGGCAGCACCTTGGCTTATGAAAAGGGAAATCAGAGCTCCCACCAGCAACCACTAACCAGGAAGATGGGAGGACATTGGACATAAAAAGGAGACTGTTGTTGTTGATCATCCTTCATTCCCGAAGAAGACAATGACATCAGGAGGGTGATGTCTTGACTTGCAAGTGAATTGGATTTGAGTGAGGCAGAGCTAAGCAAAGTCATCAGCCTCACTGTCTCCTACAGAGTCATTGAAGTCCAGTGGCAAGACATAGGTCAGCTGTCTGGCAGAACGGAAGGAGAATGATCATAGAGAAGACAGAGGGTAGAACTGGATAACACAATTTTGGACACAGGGAAATTTCTGCCATAGGGCAATGATTCTATCTTCATTACTTCCATCATTAATCTACTTCTAAGAGTATTAGAAAAAGGAATGATGAGGTGAGATCTACAAAAGCAGTAACTTAGAAACTGGTTAAAGAGAGTTAAAACTTAATACTTGAGAACCTTTCATTTCATGAGGAAAACAAAGAAATTTTTAAAAAGGAATAAATAAGTATATAGAACTTGAATCAAAGAATAAAATCTCAGAATAGCATAAAGGCAAGAGAATTAATAAAGATACTAAAATAAAGATACCCTTCTAAGAGAAAAGTGTAAAAAGAAGAAAAAAAAGAAACCCTAACAATCAAAATAAGTTAGAGGAGAGGAGAGGAGAGGAGAGGAGGATAATCTTTTGTCTTAACCATTTAACTGAGAAGGAAAAAAAGAGAAGAATAAGATTGCTAAATGAAAGAAAGAAAGAAAAAGGAAGTAATAAGAAAATATTTTAAAATGGAATAATAATAACACATTTATATTGCACTTTAATTTTTTTGCAAAGTGCTTTATATATACGTTATCTTATTTGATTCTTATACCAGCCCTGTAAGGCATGTGCTAGAAGTGAGATAATCAGACAAAAAGGATACTAAATGCCTATGCTGGACCAGCTAAATTAGGTTGCTCTAAAAGCTCATGTTTTTCTGAGAAGAATTATTTCTGAGAAGAATTATAATTTTATAATTTAACAATTAGTAACAGGCTGAAGGAGGTGGAGATTATTTGGATGCTGGAGAATCTGGTAACTGTCATTATTGGTTCTGGTGTGTGGTAGGCAATTCCTAGACAGACCTCTATGTGTCATGACTATATCAGCATTCACATGCTATCCTCTGCATCTATGGTCCCCTGATGGAGCCAGGGCCTCCAAAGAAGACCTGGCTACTGTATGAAGTGGGGCTAGAGATTCATCATGTTCTGTCCATTCATGCATTTTATGTATTTAACTAGTCCTTAAGCGTGGCGCAGAGGGGGAGACCTGCCTAGCAGGGCTGAAGATGCTCTTACTGCCTATTTGGGCACAATGAGGGCTTCGTTGGTCAGTTTTATGGGCACTGAGAAAGATCTATGAAGCTTAGGGCTTGAAAGCAAAAAGTAGAACCATCTACTCATGCCTGACCAACATGAAATCTTCCTGTGGTTAGATCTGTCTTCTGTACCTTGTGGTACTCAGTTGTTTCTTTAAATTGAGAAGCAGCATGGTTTTACAGATAATACTAGAACTAGAGTCAGGCAACCTGGCTCAGATATTTATTAACTATGTGGCTTCAGTGAGTCACTTTATCTTTCAAAACCTCAGTTTCTTTATCTGTGATAATATTTGTCACTAATATTTGTATTGGCCCCTCACAGAGTTATTTTAAATTAAAAAATAAATATAGTACACTCTCACTTCTTTCACACTTTCTGCTGGAATGACTTCCCTTACCTCTTAACCACCTCCAAATCTTACCTATCCTTTAAGACCCATTAAAAATTGACCTTTTCCATAAAGCCTTTTCCAAAGATTCTTATTCAAGGTGATTTCTCTCTTCATTGAATTAGAATTGTACAGTTAGCATTGGCATAACTTAATACTTCATTTTATTCAACAATATTTTATTGAGCATCTACTATATGCCTGCTACTTTGTAGGCTTGTGGGAAATAGATAGAGGAATAAGACACATTCCTTGCTCTCAAGAAGGTTTCAGTTTAATAGTCAACAAGTCAACCAGCATTTATTAAGTGCTTACTATGTGTCAGACATGGCTTAGGGATCCTCCTTAAAATGGTGGTTCTGGGAAGAACCAGCTAATCTCAGGGAGAGGACACACGAGTGGAAGGTTCTTACAGTGTGAGAAGTCCAGGGTGGAATGAACTTCCAGCGTGAAGAAGAATGGTATTGTAGAAAAATGACATTGTAGAAAAAGTTGGAAGAGTCAAGAGTCCAGGGAGTACAGTCTGGATAGTCTGGTGGTACTCTTTAAAATGAAAGTTCTGGGAGGAACCAGCCAATCAGAGGGAGCTGCTGCAGGGACAAAGGGTATTCCAGCATGAAAAGTAGTTGGAAAGATTAAAACATATAAAAAGTAACTATAATGCAAAATATCATTTTAAAAGATATGAAGAATTATAATTTTCAGAAGAGGAAGAAATTGCTTCTAATTATATGTATGTGGGGAAGGAGGAAGGATTGTTTTTTCACCCTTCCATGACTGACAATTTTGTTTTTTCAGCTAAACTATAAACCGCTTGGGAGTAGCATCCATGCTTCTTATTGTCTGCATTACATTCCCACCTTCATATTTCCTCCCCCCACCATATCTAGCACATTACAGATGCTCAATAAATGCTTGAGAAATAACCCCCTTCATTTCATATCTGGAGCTGAAGATGGCTTAGCTAGAATGTTTCCCTTCCCTTTTGTTCTCTTCCCTTTCTTTTTGCTTTTCCTTTCCCTTTGGAAAGTTTGTTTTGTTTACAGTTATTCTCTCCCCAATTTTATCTTTCCCCTTACACAATTATTTATATTACTCACTAATCTTTAACCATTGAAATTGCTACTGATCTAACTCTGGCTCTATCCTTAGGCTTGAGTAGAACTAACTCAATTTAAATATTTTAACTTAGAATAAAAATGTGAATAAAGTTTAGCATAGTGCGTGGAACCCAGTGGGCAATTCATAGATGTTTATTAATAGGGCATTTGAATGAAGGATTTTAGAGTTCTTGGGTAGCTTAGCACCAAGGCTCCAGCTCCAAGGGTCCCTTAGTTACTATGGCTTTTCTTCATCACAGGCACAGGGGTCTGTCTATTTAGCCCATTTGGCTAATGAATGATACACAGAATTCTCCCTTAATGCCTCATTGCCACATAAAGTAGTTCTGGGTGCTTGAAGGTAGGTGAGATCACATCATGTTGGAAAAGCTTTGTGTATGCTTACAACAAAGGACAATCTCTTTTTGAAGAAAGATGTAATACCTAGTTAAGTACAGAGAGGTTTATCACTAGTAGGTGGGTCTCCCTAGTGATGAGTTCACTGGCTAAGGCAACACAAGAAATAAAGTAAAATAAGGCCCTTAGTTCTGTGTGGACCCCTTATATCTTTTCAGTGATGCTGACAGATTGTCAGAAAAAAGGGCAGAGGGTCCCAAAAATTATGCTTTGTAGACCATCTGAAAACACTAACTTAATTGCTGGCCCTGTAAATATGAGGTTGTTGTCCAATGACCAAATAAATTGGCAGATTGCAAGAGGAAACGAAACCAGAAGACAAAAAGGAAATTGCAGCTAAGTGGAAGGATAACACCCAGGTTTTCTGTGGAGAGGCAATGAAGAAGTTGGTGGAGTTGGTTTATTTCCATGAGCAACAAGAATTTTAAGAAACATTTGGTTAGTCCATATTGCAGTCACAGTATGAGCATTTTTCTTTTGAAAATAATTTAAAATTATTTTTATCAGCATTTATTATCTCTCTCTCCCACTACCCCCTCCAACAGAACAATGAAAAATTCCATTTGTAACAAATACTCAGTGAAGGATAACAAATTTCCAAGTTGGTCATCTTCAAAAATGTATCTTTCTTCTGAATGTTAAATTCATCATTTCTCTGGCAGGAGATGTATTGTGTGTTTCTTCTTTAGTCTTTCAGAATCGTGGTTCATCATTTCACTGATTGAGTCCTCAAGTCTTTCAAAGTTGTTTTTCTCTATAATGACATTGTCATGATTAAATTATTCTCCTTCCTTTACTTTGCACTATTTCATGGAGTTCTCCCAGGTTTCCTCTGAAACTCCATTTTTATCATTTCCTATGGCATAATAATATTTATATAGCATATACATGTGTATATATATGTATATATCTCACATCAATAATATTAAAGACACAATTTACTGATACTGTCATTCCCAATGGATAGCACTATAGTTTTCACTTTTTGACTTCTAAGAAGTACTATAAATATTTTTTTAATATATTGGCATTTTTTTCTTTCTTTGATTCTTTTGAAGTATAAGCCTGGAAGTTCTATTGCTGGGTTGAAAGGTATACATAATTTAGTAACCTTTTGGGCATAATTTCAGATGACATTCCAGAATGGCTGTACCAATTCATAATTCCATTAACAGTGTAGTGGTGTGTCTGTTTTCCCGAAGCCCCTCTAATATTTGTCATTTTCCTTTTTTTTCTATCTTTGCCAATCTGATGGGTATGAGGTACAACCTCAGAGTTGCTTTGCTCTAATTATTAATGATTTGGAGCATTGTTTTAATATGTTTTTTGATAGCTTGGATTTTTTTCCTTTCAAAATTGTGTTTGTATCTTTTGACCTTTTATCTATTGGGTAAATGGCTCTTAGTCTTATAAATTTGAATCAGTTCTTTATATATTTTAGATATGAAATCTTTATCTGAGCAATTTGCTGCAAAGATTTCTCCCAGTATTTGTTTCCCTTCTAATTTTAATTGTATTAGTTTTGTTTGTAGAAAAAGTTTTAATTTTATATAGTAAAAATTATCAATTTTATCTTATATGATCCTCTTTTTTATTTGCTTAGTCACAGTCTTTTCCCTTGTCCATAGATCTGGATGGTAATTTCTTCTTTGCACCTAATTTGCTCATGATGTTGCCGTTTATATCATATACTCATTTGGAGTTTATCTTCGTTTATGGTGGGAGATTCTGATCTATACCTAATTTCTACCAGACAGCTTTCCTGTATTTCAGTAATTTTTGTTAAATAGTGAGTCCTTACCTCATTCACTTGGGTCTTTGGATTAATTGAACACTGTGCTACTTTATTCATTTGCTTCTATATGTTACGTGCCTGATCTAATTTGCCAATCAACCAATTTTTTAAACAAATAGCAAATTATTTTAATGATAACTTTTTTTTTTCTTTTTGGTGAGGTAATAGGGATTAAGTGATTTGCCCATGCTCACACAGCTAGTAAGTGTCAAATGTCTGAGGCTGGATTTGACCTTAGGTCCTCCTAATTCCAAGGCTAGAGCACTCATCCACTGTGCCACCTAACTGCCCCGAAAGTGGAAAAATTCTACAAATAACTGAATAAAACCCTCCAATAAAATCAACAGGTGCTTTAATATTCAGTAACTTCAATGTAAATATGGACATCAAGGAAGATGGCACAAATATGTTGGGAAACATGGATCAGGAACAAAAAATGAGATATTGAGTCTATAGGACTATTCAGCAGCCATACAACTATACAAATTCTTCAAGAGGAGAGTAAGGATATAGTGAACAACTAATGAAGTTGATTATAGTTTAACAGACAGAAAATGACCAGTTTCCAATGTGAGAATCATTTCACATCTATTGTGGAAGAAAGCTTAAATAAATATCAAACTATGAGAAAAAATAAAAGTAAGAAGATATGGCATGAAATATAGGCAACTTTGACATGACATGTTTAAATGGGCTCTTAATGCCTAAAAACAGGAACAGAGAAAAGAATAAACATAGGCTCAGATTTTTATGATTTTTCCCCACCAAATAAGTTTAACCCATGTAAAACAATTTTCATGCAAAGAGGCAAAAATAGCTTAAAACTCACTTTGACCTGTAGATGCTTGATCTCCTTGCCAATTAACATTGCACTGCAGATAAGGACAACTTTGACTTATCATATAAACTTATTTATAACATCTTATGAAATAAGGTAAGGAGCAGCATCACCTTACATAACAATAAGAAGTAGAGAAGAGATAAACAAATTTAAAGAAAATTTAGGGAGATACTAACTAAGCAAAAGGACCCCCTGTGTTTTAAGGATCAAATTAGAAAGATAAAAAGAATTTGAAAAATGGAGAGTTATAAAAAAATTATAAACAACTCTTTTCAGCATCGGTGGTGGTATAACCACTACTACAAGTCCTGCTATGCTATAAAAGTTTCATAAGTTTCCATAAACAAAGAATGATTTCTGAAGAGCAGACTAACTATTTAGTAATACCATTCACCCGAAACAGTTAAGGGAAATAATTTGAAATGGGATTGGATGGGTAGATGAGTGCCAGATTATGTACTACAGTTTTGAATACCAGACTAAGGACTTTGTATTCCCAGAGGCAATGACATGAAGTTAGTGGAGACAGGGTTAAATTCAAGTTTCAGGAATATCAATTTGGCACCATGTGGAAGATGGATGAAGAAGGATAGATTCTGTAGGCACAGAAACCAATTAGGAGGCAATAGCAGCAGTCCAGGTGAGAAAGGATGAGGACTTGGCCAAGGGTCAGTGCAGTGGGAAAGGAAGAAAGGGATATAGGTGAAATATTTTGGGAGAAAGACCTGACAAAATTTGGCAATTGACTGGATTTGTGACTCTGAGAGGGAAGAATTAAATATGTCTTCAAGTTTGCAAAGTTCAAGAGGAAAAAGATGCTGGTATTAGTGACAGAAATATGGAAGTTTGGAAAATTGATAGGGTTGGAGATTGTTAAGTTCCTTTGAGAAATGATTCGTTTGAGATGCCTTTTGGGAAATTATATGGAACTGTATAATATATAGTTGTTACCATGAGAGAGGTATTAGGGTGAGGATATATAAATTGTGGAGTAATTTTCATTGTGATAATCTTTAATCTCATGTGACTGATGAGATAACTAAGGGAGAAAAAACAGAAAGGAAGAAACAAAATATGTATTGAAATAACGCTTTTAGTTTTGCAAAGTGCTTTTTATTAATCATGTAAAATACATAGCATATTATTAATACTTTAAATGTAAAATATCCATTGGGCATCACAGAATGTTAGAGCTAGAAGAGTCCATAGACATTATCTAATGTCATTCTCTCATTTTGCAATTAGGGTATGTCATTCCTTCATTTTACAATTAGGGGAGCTAGGACCTATAGAAGTGAAAAGAATCTCTCAAGTAAGTGGTAATTGTGACTTGAAATCAGATCATCAGGGTCCATTCCAAAATACTTTGCATAGCCTATGTGACTTCATTCTCATGTTCCTGAGTAACTCTAAAACATGGTTTATTATCCTCATATTCGAGTAGGTACTTAATAAATGCTTATAGAATAAATGAATGAATGATGTTCAGAGAAATTATTTCATACCACCAAAAGGAGATCTGATCACCAGTATTTATGACATGTCATCACCAAGATACATTTGAAAGGCATTTGGAAGGCATTTATTCAAAAGGATTAAGGTAATGGTGTGTGTTTTTTTTTAAATATATAACGACCAGAAAAAGTCCAATCTAGTAATAGTCTTAATAGCTGGACCAATAATAGTCCATTTAATTGTGAACTCTATGAATGTCCATCCATCTTAATAGAGTTCTAGTGGTTGATATTTGAGGTCTGCAAAGTGCTTTACACATATTATCTCATTTGATTCTCATAATAAATCTGTTGGTAGGTGCTATTATTATCCCCAACTTACAGATAAGGAAACTGATGCTGAAAAAAGTTATATAGCTAGTAAGTTACTGAGGAAAGATTTTAACTCAGGTCTTTGTGATTCCAAGTTTACAATTTTATCAAATATCTATCAATTCTATTAAATATTCACTAAATGATCTCAGGGTAGTAATATCTAATAGCCATCTTGGTTTGTGACATATTGCATTTCCTACGTAAATAAACCATGAAAGCTATATGAGCATATTTTAGAATCACAGATATAGAGGGTTTGGAAGGACCTCAGCCATTATCTATTTGTCCCACAGATGATCAAACCAAGTTCCAGAGAAGGTATATTACTTGACCAGACTTTCAGACCTAGTTTTAAAACTATAGCCACCATTTCTTTAATCACAATCCTCCAATGTTCTTTCCATTATGTGATGAAATCTCAGAAGGTATTAGAAATATTAGCATCTTGCTAGAGTGTTTCTCTATGATACATCATGCAACCTTTTCTTCATCATGATCACAATTTATGGTCATCATCATCATCTTCTTTTTCTCTTCTCTCTCTCTCTCTTCTTTCTCTCTCTCTTTTTTTGTCATGAATGAAAGAGAAGTTTCTTTGGAGAGCCAATTCCCTTTCTTCAGACTTAATATCAATTTAAGAACGGTTTATTTTCCTCCTCTATCCTTTGTCTAAGTTTTTACAGCTTGTGTCAACCTTGTGAATTTATCTTTGCATTAAGAATGACTTTGTTTCATCCCTTTTTAAAGAAATTTCTTCATATTCCTTCCAGTTTCTATGTTGTCAACCTCTTTAGCCCTGCTTTCTCCCAAATTATTTGTGTCTATTATATGCACTTTAAATGATGGTTGGGTCCTTTCCCTGTTTTTTTTTTTTTGCCATGAAAAACAAGGATATTGCATCTTTTTTTGTAATACTGCAGAAAAATCAACTGGTGAGACAAGTATATGGTATGTCTTTAATAGAAAATGATTAAAATTTATGTTGCATACAAATTTCACAGTTTTAGCTACTAAATGCTACTAGTTAAATCCCAGTAAGAATTGAATGAAGAACATCACTCTAACTCTGTTTCTCAAGTGAATATTTCTAATTGAACAAATGGAGCAATCTTAATACTTTGACAAGAAGCTATAGAAAGTAGCTTTCAAACTTACAGCCCCTCCCCCGCCTCTCCCAAGGCGCCACGTGGCACCGCCTCCAGCCAATCCGCGCCAACGAACGGCTATTGCACAGAGGCTCTCGCGCCGCCCAGTGGACAGTTGGTGCCAAGGCTGGAGGGAGGCGGTGGAGGCCGAGGAGGGCGCTAGCGGAGCCGCACAGAGCATGGAGAGCCAGGGCGGGGCCCGCGGGCCCTTCCGCGCCACCCAGCTGTGGAGCGAACTCAGCGCCTGTTTCCGCGCACGAATGCCTCTCACAACGCACTGGCAGCGCTTTAAGAGGCGTGACAACTGTTTTACCGCCCGGGAAGCAGTAGACTGGCTCCATCAGCATCTAATCAATAACAGTAATTTTGGACCAGAAGTGACAAGACAGCAGGCTGTGAAGTTGTTAAGGAAATTCCTCCAGAGTCACGTCATAGAGGATGTTCAAGGCAGATGGGGATCAGAACACCTGGACGACAACAAGCAGCTCTTCAGATTCCCCACAACTTCTGTGCCCCAAACTGTGCCACCCAGTCATCCAGAACTGAGCAAAAGCAGCTTCCAGGAGACTGCTAAAAAGAAAAAATGCCTCTTTCAGTTACCCGGGTATCTGGCAGAATTCCTAAGGAGCGTGTCCATCAGATGACCCTCCTCACTGCCCATTATCTGTTAGGAAGTGTCTGCAAACTGGCCCAGAGTAGTGACCCCCCTCCTCTCAGAGCCTGGTGAAGAATGTTCTTGAGAACTGTCAACTGCTCAGGAACGTGGTGCATTGTTCACCCAGGAGGATGTCACGAGTGACGTTTAATGAGGTTAGGGAGCTGCTTGTCCTGAGGACCCTC
>NW_020944090.1:52004-70930 GCF_900497805.2 Vombatus ursinus | reverse complement strand
TTTAATTTTGTTTATTCTTATATTTAATTACCTTAATAAAGATATAAGTAGACATATTAAAAATTAATTACAATTTAATTTTATTTCTATATCAAATATATATGTGAATTAATGCTAAAAGGAATACTTTTTAGAGTTTTGATGACTCAGGATGTGTATTCTGGCTTTGGCAGTCTCCAATGCTATAAAACAGTCTTAAGAAGTTTTATATATGTGTGTGTGTATGTATAAATGTATATATTACATATACATATATGAAAGAATGTTTCAGAACTTAATCTTTGATTGATTGCATAATCAATATGATGAAGATAAAGAACGGATATTATACAAACAATTGAAAGCCTTAAGAACTCCAACACAATTCCAAGACATTTCAGAGGGCCTGGGAATAGTCATGCTACCTAACTCCTGACAAAAAGTTGATAAACTTGAGGTACAGAATGAAACATATTTTTTTTAACATGGCCAACAAGAATTCCTAAATGGGAGGGGGGAAGATATGAGGGAAAGAACAACAGTTTTTTTTTGGTAATTAAAGAGAAAATTAAATCTAAAAAAACAAAAAACAAAATTAAGAACCAGGCACAAACCAGCCTACATTCATTGTATTGTTTATGCTCTGCCCCAAACCAGAGATTGCTTGAGGAAAATACGAAGCTCTTTACTTTTCTCATCAAGCTCTCTCCCTCTGTCCTCTAGCTCCCCCACTTTATAAGTGGTAACCCTTCTCTTATTCGTTTATTATCTAATGAGATGTTTATGGTTCTTCCCATCATGCACTGAGAAAAAATTCCAAATATTTTCTTTTGTGCTGCATTTTCATTCAATCACACTAACCTAATAGAGAAGAGCACACAAACACAGTTTGACATATGTTTTCTTTTTAATTCATACCCAAATTAGATTGTAAGGTCCTTGAGGGCAGGAATTCTTTTGCTTCTTTTTGAATCACCAGCACTTAACACAGAGCTTCCTAGTTGGAGAAGTCTTTTTCTCCCTTTATGGGGTCCACATGAATATTCCCTTTTGTTGGAGTGGTTCCCTGTTGGGCTCCAATCCCTACCTTTTCTGTGTAGCATTATATTATCTGATCGAAAGCAGAAAAAAGGAAAGAGGAAGAGAAAGAAAGAATGAGAGAGAGAAGAGACAGAGACAGAGAGACACAGAGAGAGAGAGAAGGCTGACTAAGTCTGAAAAGGTGAGCTTCTCAGGTAACTTGCAGGTACTTTCCTGCATCTGCCCTAAAGTGTGGCAGACCCCAAAGCCAACCTCCTGAAGGAGACAGAGAGGCATCTCCCTTGCCTTTTATGAGACAACAGAGCAGTCAAAGATTGCATGCAATCCTGAAGGTAATAGAGACTCCAGGTGCCCTGTGAGGAACAAGCCTGCTCTAGCAGCAGTGTCCTATCTTGCCCATATTCCAGGCTAAAAGGAATTCTGGGCCAGGACATTGCCAGAAATTCAAAGACCTCAGAACCTTGCAGTAATGGAGGTATGATTTGCCTTGGCCATATGTGTTCCCTATGTGTGTGCCTCACAAGTATTATTCTCTTAAGTTTTTGTTCACTATTCCCATTGATTCTATGTGTATTTGTAGAGAGTGTTGCCTATGGGGGTAGATTATAGCTACTATTGTTTTATATTATCTTAGTAAATGTGTTTGCTTTGAACTAATTCTATCTCCTGGCTAACTATTAAAGATGAGCTCACTGTGAGAGTTCATGCTCTATAATGTTATGGGTGCAGAACCAGGGTGTACTTTTGAATCTGAGGTATCACCTACACTCTAAGCAAACCAATCCTCATGTGCCAGTTTGAGAAGTAGCTCTGAGAGACAGCATTGTAAAGACAAGATAGCATCTATATGGAGACAGCCTGCTTCTGGCCTTGTAATCCCATTTCTATGATGAAGTTTTGAGAGCCATGCTAGGCCTTGGGGTTTGTGAGACAGGAAAAGGTGGGGGTATGGCCTAGCTGGCTAGTAGACCTGAACAACAAGGGGAAGAATTAGCTTCCAAAGGTAGATCACTCTTGGCTGCTTTTGAAGAGATTAAGATGCTCCAGACTCTAAATTTCACAAACAACTGGACACTAACCTCATCAGAGACCAGGAGTGAACGGTAAACAGTGTTGGGAATGTTTACAAGTTGTGAGGGTGAGCAAGAGATAGGGAGTGTGGTACGAGTGAAAGTATTAAAACTGTGCTCCTGGTACTCTTGGATTTGGCTATGCCTATGAACTAGTTAAATAGGACAGCTAGGTGGTGCAGTGGATAGAGCCTGGGCCTGGAAAGCAATGTCCATAGGATCATGAAAAGTCAGACATAACTGAATGACTAAACAACAACCACAACAAAAAATGAACTAGTTGAAGGCTACAGTCCCTTGAAGAAGCTAATGACATGCAAACTATATGGTAGTTGTTTTAGTATACTTGATTTTATTTCTTTTCCTTTTTGGGGTATGAATAAAAAAGAAAACTCCATACATCAAACTGTATGTGCTCTTCTTTATTAAGTTATGTTAGTGTGACTGAATGAAAATGTAGCACAAAAGAAAATATTTGGAAATTTTTTCTCAATGGGTGAGTGGAGGAACCATAAACTTTTTATTAGATAATCAATGGATAAATAAGAGAAGGGCTACCACCTACAAAGGGGTGGAGCTAGGGAAGGAGGTAGAGAGCTTAATGAGAAAAGTAAAGAGCTTGGTATTTAATACAATGAATGTAGGTTGGTTTGTGCCTGGTTCTTAAATTTTTTAAAGTTCAATTTCCTTTTTACTAACCAAAAACTGATGTTCTTTCCTTCATATGTTCTGCCTCATTTAAGAATTCTTGTTGGCAATGTAAAAAAAAAAATTATCTTTCATTCTGTACCTCAAGTTCAAACTCTTTGTCAGGTGTTAGGTAGCATACCTCTTCTCAGGTCCCCTGGACTGCCAGGTAATTGTGTTGAATAGAATTCTTAAGACTTTCAAAATTGTTTGTATAATGTGAATATTGCATAAACTGTTCTAGTTTTGCTCACTTTACCCTACATCACTTCATCCATATATTCTCTAGTTTTGTTGAAACCACTCCTTTCATAATTTCTTATGGTAAAATAGCATTCCATTATATACATATACCATATATTGTTCAGCCATTTCACATCTTATTCCCAGTACTTGGTTAGTGTAAAAAGGATTTGCTATAAATATTTTTATATATATTTATCCTTTTTCTCTGTCTTTAATTTCTTTGAAACTATTAACCTAGTAGGAGTTTTTCTGGGTCAAAGAGTAGGCACAATTTAGTGACTTTTGAGGCATAGTTTCAAATTACTTTCCAAAATAGCAATACTATATTAATTCACCACTCCACCAACAATGCATTAATGTACCTGTTTTTCAACAATCCCTTTAGTCTAATCACTTAAATATGGTTCTCCAATTTTGAAACTTCAGAGAATATCAGTTCATATACCATTTGCTGTCTCTATCCTTACCTAAATCCTTTTTGACTCCAAGTCCAGATACCCTTCCATGACACATTACTGCTTCTCAATAATCAGAAAGCTATATGCTTTTAAATTAAAAAAAAATGAAACATTTATTAGGATTCTATTGATGTTTCTTCATTAGACTTTTATTTTTATAGTAGTATTCATTATCTTATTTTTGTGTAGTCATGCTGTTAAAACTTAAATATTTTTCACTGGAAGGAAAATAAATTTTTTTCAGAGTTTTCCCTTAAATCCTTTAGCTCATTGAGATGGAGGGAGCATTTGCTGGCTTGTGTCTGGTAATGCACACTTTCCTTTCTGAGTTGTACATGCCTCTCAAATAATCTACTAGCAGAAATGTAGTCTTGCAGTCTCCAGATGAAGAACAGTGCTGACAAACTATGGCTCAGAATAGAGAACACAGGTTAGATCCTATTAGGGAAGTAGAAAGCAGATATTCCCAGGGCCCTAGAAAGCACTTTATTATAAAGAGGAAGCCTTTGTACTATTACAAGATAGTAGTGCAGCAGAAAATATCAATTTAACAATGAATAAATAATGAATCAAACATCTACTGATCCTGCAATTCAAAACTGGATTTAGATATTAAATAAATAAAATATTAGGCATTCAGTTATTTATACTAAGAAAATATCTCTTAAACAAACCACTTCACAAAACAATTATTCAGTTGAAGTATAACTAAAAGAATACTCACTTGGGAATCAGAGTCCTTGGGTTCAGATCTTTCCTTTTAGGTCTGCTGTATGTATGATCTTGAGCAATTCACTTAAATTCCTTGTACTTCAGTTCATTCATCTGTTAAGAATAAAACAGTTTTACTACATGGCTTGTGAGGCCCCTTCCAGTTCTAGTGTATGATACTAGGATCCTGTAATTGTCTCCTTTGTAATAAAAGAAAGAGATAATCAACTGGTTCTCCCCTAAGTCCAGCTGAGGCAGACAATTAATGGTGCTGAGACAGAATGATCCAAAAATATAAACGGTACCACAGACAATTGTGGGGAACTTTTCCCAGTTCAAATCATACTGGTAACTCACCTCAACTATTGCTCTTCTTGGGACTTTGCATTTACTCATGGCCAGCAGTCTTCAGGTGTACATATCTAAGGGTGCGTATGTGAATAGGTAGAGAAGAAGAACTATTTAAGGGAGGAAGCAGCTTCAAAAATCATAACCTCTTGCACTAGAGCAGAATACAAGCAAGCTATTGATTCTAAAAAGGCACCCATGTGTGCAGACAATAGAGAGCTAAATATAAGGGGAACTTAACGAGGCCACTACAAATTGAGAAAAGGACTTCTATTAATTGTGTGGTAAATGCATCTAGTTCTCTACATATGTGCCTCATTACCTTTGTTCATTGCTTGAGCCCACTCTCACCATGGACTTTGTGTGTACAAGGACAGAATACATACCTAGACTGAGGGAGATGTTTTGTCACTATTGTTCTTCCTGAACTTCATCCTGAACTTTCTCAGTAAATATCTTTTCTCAAAGCTAATTGGAATCTGGATTCTGATATTCCTGGAAAACACACCAGTGAGAATGCATGAATGAAAATTCTACAAATGCAGCCATCCAGGATACTCCTAAAACCCTGGGAGAAGTAATAGACAGCCATCTTCTGGGAACCCATTCTGTAAGTACAGTTTGAGGAAGTATTCCTCAAACGTGGATGGTAAGCTATGTAAGGTTCATTTCGCATCAATTTTAGAATTTTAAAATTTGCAAGGAATGACAGTAAAGATAAGAATGGTCCTAAAAGGGGTGAGACATATTACATACATGTCTAAACATGATATTTTACTATGAATAACAACTTAAATTTGCCTATTACTTTCACATGTATTTTCTCATTGGTTTGTCACCATAACCTTGTTCAAGTATTTTTACCCTCTTTTGCAGATGAACACACTGAGACTCAGAGAGGTTGGAGATTAGGATAGCAGGTGGGAATTAAGTGAACCACACTGCCTCCATCTTGTGACTCAATTCTGGAACATGTTCTGTTCTCTTTCTATTCAATTAGTCCAATTAGTCTAGCTGAATTTCTGTCCTAGGAGAAAACTTTATTCAATAGAAGCTCCTTTCAACAAATTGGAGCCTATACTGGAGCCTTCAAATCCTTTCAATAAGGATTTGAAATAGTTCTTTGCTTTTCGTGCATCTAGAATCTTAGGGGAAGCTGTGAAGATGGTTTTCCCATTCTCTCCTTAAACACTGGTTGGTAGAGAATGTAGCAAAATCATAGGAACTTATCACTAGTTATCTGAACCACACAGGCTCACTGGCCAGCTAAAGGGAACAGAAAAAGGGCTGGAAAAAGATGCTAAGAAAATTTATTACAATCAAGGTGGACTCCAGGAGGACTCCAAAGTCCTAAGTTCAAAAACCATCATATTGATTAGAATAACTATAAAACTTATAATAATAATCTTCTAATAATAATCACAGGCAACTAATGAGCCTGATCTCAGTGGTGATTATTGGAAGCTTTTAAGTTGCTCCATTCTTCTCTGAGCTGGGTCACCTTGCCCCTTTCCTAGGCATCCAGGTGGCCCTTTGCTCCCTGAGGTTTGCCATATTTCTGCCAGAGGTAGTGCAGGCACCAGATCAACTTTAATCCAACCACTGCTCAGAAATTCCCAAATGAAGGGATGCACCAGCCTTGACCTACCCCAGTGACAGGGATTGCAGACCTTGCCACTGTATTTAGCTAAGCTGAACTTTTCACATTTGGAATTTACTCATTTCAGCCCATGATTTAGAAACGGAACAGAACTAAAACTTCAATAAAAGTGTGTGTTGAAACTACTTTCTCCTTCCTTTCTAAAATTGGCCCTTGTTTTTGAAGATAAAAGTTAGTGACAATGATTAGGATCCATGTCGTGCAGATGTGATTAAAAAGAAGAAAAAACACCTCCAAGTCTTGACAAGTTATGCTACTTAGTTGTGACTTTTGTTTGATTTTATTCTGTTTTCTTTTAGTAGGATTCCTTTGATGGATCTGTAATTTCACTATCAGTGTCAGTGACAGTGACACCTCTCCTACTACAGCCAGCAACCTCTTCATGACTTCTCATTTAACTACCATGCTACTGTCAAAATGGCCTGTATTTCCCTGGGCAGTGTCTGCCTAAGAAAAGTAGGAATTTAGATGAATTCAGATATCCATAGCACAAGGAATGAAGCTGGTCTTGAAGCTTTTTACCAAAGCTCTCTGTAATGGCAAATGTTTGGAAGGTAAGGGGAAGGGTGACTAGCAACCTGGCTGCCCCTCTAAGTACTTTTTTAGAGGTTCTTTATACCATAAAATCATCAGCTTAGAGTCAGAAAGGATTTTAGAGATCATTTAGTCCATTCCTTCATTTTGCAAAAAAAAAAGAAACTAAACTGAGGTCCACAGAACTAAAGTGACTTGTCTAAGGTCATACAGGTAATAAGTGACAAAATTAGAATTTAACTCAAATTCATTGACTCGAAATTCAGCATCTTTCCACTACACCAAGCTCTCTCCTTTTCCAAATCTGGTCCTAGTGTGCAGCCAGGGCTCCCAGATTCTAGGCTTTCCATAATAAGTAGAGAGTCATCTCTCATCCTTTCACCTACAAACATCCTTACACTGAACTGACTCCACAAAAAAAAAAATCTTTCTTGGAGTAGGTAGGTTGCTCAGTGGATAAAGCTCCAGCCTTGGAGTCAGGAGGACCTAAGCTCAAATCTGGCCTCAGACGCTTGACATCTACTACCTGTGTGACCTTGGGCAAGTCGCTTAACCCCGATTGCCTCACCAAAAAAAACCCAAAAAAACAAAAACAACTTTCACCTGCTCTCAAATTGCTCCGACATGCAAGTAGAGGCACATTCCTCACAATTACTGGATCTTCTTTCATATTCCCCCAAATACCAAATCTTGTTCGGTCTTTAACATACAAATCAAACAACACCAGCTCTAGGCCATATCTTGCCTCCTTTAAATAGAGCAAGGAAATCACAGACACATGCATCCCCTTGTAGACT
This sequence comes from Vombatus ursinus, assembly GCF_900497805.2. Lineage (NCBI taxonomy): Eukaryota > Metazoa > Chordata > Mammalia > Diprotodontia > Vombatidae > Vombatus > Vombatus ursinus. The sequence goes on along the minus strand of NW_020944090.1, from coordinate 63,399 downwards.
CTGCTTATAACTTATAACTTTTTTTCCTTCCCCCCTCTTAACCAGGCAACATGTCAAGACCTCAACACTTGTCTATCTTTGTTTGTTTTTTAATAAAGTCTTTAGAGACAATCTACTCATGAGAAGTAGTGTTATCATAGACGGACCTGGAATAAAGAGACTTAGGTTCAAATCCTACTTGAAACTTGTAATATATTAATAATTGACATCTAGGTGTTGTCCTTTCTGGGTTTTCCAGGACTTCAGATATTCCCAATCTCTTAGTTGTATGGGAGCAGAATTTTCCTTTTCATTGCCAAGAGGTTTTGGAAGATACCGATTTGTATATTGTGATAAGGCATTCCTGACTGCTCTTGGCTGAGTTACGAATTGCTCTGGGTCTACAAGAATGTCAGATATTAGGAAGGGTTTCCCATATAGGAGCTCAAATGAGCTTAGCCTAATGTTTTGTTGAGGTGTAATGTGGACTCTAAGCAGTCCATTCGGGAGGTTTTTCACAGAGTCCTTTTGAGACTCCATGCACAACTTAGTAAGGACCCCCTTGAGGCTGTGATTAATTTTTTCCGCCTTCCCAGAGGACTGAGGTGCCAAGTAGAGTGAAGGTGATATGTAATTTTAAGTGCCTCTGTCAGAGCTTGAGTTGCTTGTGAAGTGAAGGCTGGATCATTGTTTGCTCTGTAAGGAAGTAGGCAAGCCAAAGAGAGGTATAATCTCTTTTAATAGAAACTTTGATACCTCCTGAGCTTTTTCAGTTCTGCAAGGAAAGGCTTCCACCCAATTGGGAAAGTTGTCAACAAAAACCAAAAATAATTTGAAACTGCTGCAAAGGGACATATGTGTAAAGTCTATCTGCCAGTTTTCTCTTGGGCAGGTGCCCCTCCCTTGAAGAGGTTTTAAAAGAGGAGGAGGTCTGATGGTCCCTTCAGGATTCACCTGGGCCCAAGTTGGACAAGCCTGGCAGACTTGCCCAATGGTTTCTCCTAGCTTGTGGTCAGTAAAAGTAGGCTTTACTAGGGACTGGAGGGCATTCTTCCCCAAGTGTGTGGCTTGGTATAGGCCAAAAAGAAGCCTCCACTGACTTTCTTCTGGGATAAGAAATTGGCCAGTGGGTGTCTGAAATCACCTAGAGGGTGAAAGAATATATCCCCTCTCTTTAGCAAGGGCCTGTCCTTGGGGACTATAGGAAGGTTTGTAGCAGTCAGGGAGCTATGAGAATAATGGTGCCAGTATAATTGGCTGGTTGGCAGCATCCCTTGCTGTGATGTCATCCAGGTGATTTCCTAGGGCCTGATCCGTCTCCCTTTTCTGGTGGCCCTTGCCAAATATAACAGCTACCTTTTGTGGTTTCTGGACAGCCTAGAGGCTCTTCTGTGCTATGAAGGGGTGAACTCTTCTGGGCATGTTTAATGGGGGAATTTTTCACTGTCAGATATTCTCTTTCCTTCCAGATTGCCCCATAAGCATGTAGGACATGGAAGGCATATTTTGAATGAGTAAAAACATCACCTTTTTTTCCCCTCTAGCTCTAGGGCTCTTGTGAGTGCCATTAATTCTGCCTTCTGGGCAGAGGTCCCGGGGGAAAGGGTCACCCTTCCCAATATCTGACATTCTTGTAGACCCAGAGCAACATTTAGTCACCCAATTTGTAACTCAGCCAAGAGCAGTCAGGAATGCCTTATCATCGCCCTTTTATTTTCCTCTAGCTCTAGGGTTCTTGTGAGTTCTATTAATTCTACCTTCTGGGCAGAGATCCCAGGGGGAAAGGGTTTGGCTTTTATGGTGTGGTGGAGGCTGACTACTGCATACCCTGCTCTCCTTACTCCTTGTTCGACAAAGCTTGACCCACCAGTGTACCATTCCTCATCAGGATTAGAGAAGGGAAGATCCTTAAGATCAGGTCAACTAGAGTAGACTGAGTCTAAGGTCTCCTCACAGTCATGAACAAGAGCATCTGAGTGGGTATTTTACAGGAGGAGAGTTGCTGGGTTGAGAGTATGATATACCCAGAGAGTCAAGTCAGGGGTACCTAAGAGAGGGTCTGGTATTTAGGAAGCCTGCTGCTAGCCAACCACTGATGGCTTTTTGCTGCCAGGATGCTCTGAACTCGATGTTGAGTTAAAACTTTTAAAGGTTGGCCAAGTGTAAGTTTGGAGGTTTCCTCAATTAAAACAGCTGCGGTAGCCACTGCCTGGAAACATAAGGGTCATCAGGCAGCCACAGAATCAAGTTATTTTGAGAAGTAAGAAACCAGACTAGGGTCAGGTCCTAGGGACTGAGTTAAGACTCCCAAAGCTTGGCCTCTCCTTTCATCAACATATAGAATGAAAGATTTGTCTAAATTGAGTAGGGCTAGTGTTGGAGTGGTGGTCAATTTGTTTTTTAAGGTCTCAAAAGCTTTAGCCTAGTCAGGGCCCCACTCTAAAGGACTGAGTCAGGACCTTAAGTAGATATTGTCACAAAGATATTTAGCAATAAGTCCAAAACTGGGGATCTAGAGTCTACAAAATCCAGCCACGTCCATGAAGGTGCACAGTTGTTTCTTAGTTGCTTGAAAGAGAATGGATAGGATTGCTCCTTTTCTTTCTGGTGTCAAAGAGCGAGAGGTAGGAGTTAGCTTGTGGCCCAGATACCTTATGGTTTGATAGGCTATTTGAATCTTAGTTAGGAAGACCCTGTAGCCTCAGGTACCCAAGAAATTAAGAGCTTCTGTGACAGCAGCCAGAGAAGCGTCCCAAGTGGGGCTACAGATAAGAATATCATCCACATACTGAATTTCAGGTCCCTTAAATCTTTTCCCAAGGCCTGATCAAATAGATGGGGGCTTTCCCATCAAGCCTGGGGCAAAACTATCCATGTCAACTGGCATGGATTTGATTTTCCAGGAGTTTCCATTCAAAAGCAAAAATATATTGTGAATCTTTGTGAAGGGGTACATAGAAGAAATTGTCTTTGAGGTCAAGGGTGGAAAAACCTTGGGTATTCCCAGGGATTTGAATGAGCATAATATATGGATTGGGGACTATGGGATGAATAGGAATAACCACTTCATTAACCCCCCCTGAGGTCTTGAACCATTCAATACTCCCCGTTGGGCTTTCTTACAGGAAGAATGGGGGTATTGCAGGGGGACTGGCAGGTAACAAAGATCCCATACCTAAGGAACATCTCAATCAGTGGTTGCAGTCCTTCCTGGACTTCAGGCTTAACTGGATACTGGTGCCAGTGAGGGAATTCATTAGGATTCTGGAGGCAAATGACAGCCAGGAGAGCATGAGTAGCTTGTCTGGGAACTCCCTGATCCCAAACAATAGGCTCAACCATCTCTCATACTTCCGGGGAAACATGGGGGGGCCTCTTGAGCAAAGGCAAAAAGAAAAGGGGGGGGGGTTTAAGTAGTGAAAATTGGGAAGGAGTGGTTAGACAACAGATACCCAAACTTGCAGGGTAGAGGGTATGTCTCATGACAACCCCTAAGTTTCCTTTCAATGCCCATAACCCAGTGGCTAGAAGCAGGGGTAGGGCCAGAGTCCTGGATTGGCCAGATTAAATGGCTCCCATATCAATTAAAAAATTAATAAGTTTACCTGCCACATCAAATGTCACACAGGGCTCAGCCATAGCTATGGAGAAAGTGGGAGCCTGGCTGGGTCCCAGGCCTTGTCACTCTGAGTCCTGAGAAGACTAAAGGCCAAGGTACTGAGAGGAGGTGGCTCAACCACCCTTCCCAGGGACAGTCCCTCATCCAATTCCCAGCTTGTTTGCAGATTAGGCACTGTCCTGAAGCTTTCTCCAGGGAGGAGGCCTGGAAAGACACTCAAGGGACCAGTGGCCCTTCTCATGGCATCAGAAGCAGATTTGATTTGCCAGGAGTGTTATTAGTGGTGCTGGCCATGGCCGCAGCCAAAAGCTGAACCTGATGCTGAGCCTGTTCTCTCTTCCTAGCACTAGCTCTGTGATCTTTTTCTTCTGCCACAGTTAGGTCTGTGTTGTTAAAGACACCAAAAGCTATCTCCAATTGTTGGGCCTGAGGTGTTTGGAGCCACATTGCCAATTTTTTGCAGTTTCTACTGACTATCTGGGTCATGCTAACTAATGAAACACATGCCAAGAATGGCAGCTTCCTCAGGGGAGGAAGGGCCAATATTAGTGTATTTCTTGAGAGCTTCCACCTTCTACTAACCAGCCCTGAAAAAGTGCTGGGTCTTCATCAGCTCCCTGAGTGATCTCTTTAAAGAAGTTTCTTTATTATATTTTATATTATATTTTCTTTATTATTTATTGATTATGAAGTTTCTTTATAATTCACCTGCTTTTTAATTCCCTTTTTCATGCCTCCCAACAGGCCGACTAACATATGGTCTCTCTTTTCCCTGTCATTATCCTCTTGGTAATCCCACTGGGGTCTGCAATAGAAACAAAGGTAGCTCCCAGAGGGTACCTTGTGGGAAAAGACACAGCCACATGATTCCCAAACCTTTGGGCTAAATCCCAGATCCTCTTTTTTCTCCTCAATTGTGCAATAGGAAGAGAGAATGATATAAATGTCTCCCCACAAAAGTTCTAAATGAAGAGAAACAGCTTTGAAGCCTTTGGTGAGCTTGGTGGGATTCTCAGAATAACGGTCAAGTTTCTCCTTAACCTGAGAGAGGTCAGACGTTGAGAAGCGGACAGGAACTTTGATTGTTCCTCCTGACGAAGCTGCTACTTCCCTTAGAGGAAAGAGCCCAGAGGGTGTGGTTGAATCAGAGGCTTGGAGAAAAGGGGAGGTAGGAGATTTCGCTCCTTGAATGGGAGGGACTAGCAGTGGGGGCTGCTTGGAAGGACCAGGGAGCAGGGGCTGCTGGGAAGCTGAGTCCAGCTGTGATGCCAGCAGTGAAGGGGGAAGGACCCTGCAGGAAGCTATGAGCTTCCCGGTAAGGATTCCCTGGTACTGGGGAAGGGAGAGTGGAAGGAGGGGCAGGGGGAGGAGTAGAAGTTCTAGGAGCCAAAGCTCTGGGGGCCGAGAGAAGGGGATCATCGAGGTCAGCCCCCTGGGGGGCGCTGGAATTATTCAGGGGGCCGGTATGACACAAGTTTCAAACAAACTGTTAAAGGGTTAAAGAAAGTAAATTTCCAGAGGGGTGCTGAGTAATTGTTTAAAAAGAGGGTGGCAGGTCAATGAATTTGGGAACCTCTGACCCAGAATATCAGGTTGTTCTCTGTTCCTCTTTTTGCAACTAAATTTCCTACATTGTTGCCACAGGGTCAGATCTTGCAAAGGGCCGTAAAAGCCTGGACATAGGGGACTTCCGTCCATTCCCCTTTGTGGTGGGACAATAAATCAACTTGTAAGATGATGATATAGTTTAAAGACCCCAAACAGGCCATTTTTCTTGGTCCTCTAGGTTGTATTAGAAAAGAACACAAGGCCTTCCTTTTTAAGGTCTTGGAAAAGACTGAGCTTTTTCCCATTCTTTAAAAGGCAACCTAGGGGGAAGTCCTGGGGTACAGAGGGGGATTGGCCCATTCTTTTGTCTGTAAGCCATAGAAAGTAAGGAAAACTGATAAGCTGCTGTAGTCACTCACCCCTACTTGCATTCCAGAGAGAAATAATCTGCCGTTGTTCCTAAAATGAGGTGTCCTTTGTTGAGAGGGAATTCTGCCAGAGTCTATGATAGGCTCGACCCAAAGCCCAAACAAGCCTTCCTAGGTGCTTGGTCGGGGGAGTAGGGAGCAATCTAACCATAGTGTGGGGAGAGGGGAGGTTTGCTATTTTACTTGGCTTGGAGAGGGTTTGAGACCTCACACATTCCCTATATAGGCCACCATGAAAAAATGAGGTGTGGGGGACCCCCCAAAATATTGGAGTATCATAGTGTCATCTGGAAAGAGTTTATGGACTCAAACCATCTTCTGGTCAAGTGACAAAACTTTATTATAAAACTTTGAAGCTGACTAAGTTCTTTAGGGAAAGTGCAACCGAATAAGAGTTAAATCAAAAATGACTTTGATTACTTCATCTGAAAACTGATCATATCTTTTGATCATTTATCAATTGGGGAATAGCTCTTATTTTTATAAAATTGACACAGTTATCTAATATGTTTGAGAAATGAGGTCTTTATCAGAGAAATTTGCTTAACATTTTTTTTCACAATTACTATTGCTAACTATCCCCCCCCACCTCTGTTTGTTCTGTTGTCTCTCTCCTTTCACCCTGTCCCTCCTGAAAAGAATTTTGCTTCTGATCATCCCCTCCCCCAGTCTGCCCTACTTCTAATCACCGCCCCTTTTCTTATTTCTTCCCCCTCCTACTTTCCTGTAGGGTAAGATAGATTTCTATACCCAATTGAGTATGTATGTTATTCCTTCTTTGAGATAGTTCTGATGAGAGCAAGGTTCACTCACTCCCCCTCACCTCTCCTCTTCCCCTCCACTGTAAAAACTTTTTCTAGCCTCTTTTATGTGAAATAATCTACCCTATTCTACCTCTCACTTTCTCTTTCACCAAGTACTGTCTTCTCTCACCCCCTAATTTTATTTTTTTACAAATCATCCCCTCATATTCAACTCATAGCTGTGCCCTCTGTCTATATATACTCTTTCTAACTACCCTGATGAGAAAGGTCTTATGAGTTACAAATATCATCTTTCTATGCAGAAATTTAAGCAGTTTGAACTAAGTCCTTTATGATTTCCCTTTCCTGTTTACCTTTCTATGTTTTTCTTGAGTCTTGTACTTGAAAGTCAAATTTTCTATTCAGTTCTGGTCTTTTCATCGAGAATGCTTGAAAGTACTCTATCTCATTGAATGTCCATTTTTTCAAGCAATGTGCAAGCAATGCACATAATTGGTAGTTGCAATACAGGAGATATCCTTAAGTATGCTAAATTGGCGGTATTATCTGGGATGTCTCTCTTTTTTTTTCTATGTAGAACAAAATTTAAGGCAAATATTTCACATCTCTTTTCCAATTTTCTATCATTTGGGATGATTTGCTCTCAATTACATGTACACATATTTCTCACCAAAGAAAACAAAGTCATATACTTAGACTAATAAGTCATTGTTTGGTAAGATTAAAAATGTATTGCACATTAAATGCTATAAAATTCTGGCATGATCACATCATATATATGCATCAGTTCTGATGCAAAATATATGAAATACCAATTTGGTTAATGAATTAGAGAATTAACTACATTACAGGAATATGTGGGTTACCTTAACATGAAAGCATTTCTAATGATAGTTTTTGAAGATGGGTGCAAGACCCTGAACTGTGAGTTTATCAATGTGGAGGAAACTCCCAAAGAAGAAATCCCCTTCCCAGGTACAAATCAATGCTTTTTAGTCTGGAGAATTTCCTGGGGCACTGAGACAATAACTGACCTGTCTATATTTTCAGAGCTAATATGGATCAGAAAAAGGGCTTGAACCCAGGTCTTTCTGATTCTAAGGTTGGCCCTAAGTCTACTAAGAAATGCTGCCTCTTAAGATATTCATAATCCAGGGGACACATCGATCATGGATTTCAAATGTGGTTTCCTCGGTCCACCCAATATATCTTTGTGTTGTTTTTTGTTTGTTTGTTTGTTTTTTTCCAATATATCTTTGTGAACAAATAAGAAACAGCATTCTAGTTTCTGAACTGCAGCAATGCTGTTGACAGAGAGACTAACTGATCACTATGCAATTTACTTTGTACAGCAACCCTATCCTGACTCCTTACTGTCAATACATGCAGCAAAATAAATAGAACACAAAGACTATGGAATTCACATTTGTCCTACTTCAGTAGAAACAAAAGTTTGAGAACTATATTGTGGACTTCCTTAGAGCTCAGTGATGAAATAGTTGCTCATTTTTTTAAACAATATTTTGTGCTAAATTCTCAATACAAAGAAAAAATGATGTTTTCTGTCATGAGCTTTATCTCAACATTATAACATATTTCAAATATGTCCATTACGCTCAACAATCAATTTATCAATTTTATATTTTTGTAAAATATGTAGTAGGTTTTGGTCTTATATTTTGAATATATAGTTTCTTTAGAACGCTTTAGAAAAGCAACAAGTAGCATTGTTGTGGCAGTGTGGTAAGGTAAATGTAATTGGGAAACAATAAAATAAATGAAATATGGTAGAACAAAAATAATATTAATGTGTGATTTTCTAAGTCAATAACGTAGGCCTCAGGGATCTTCTGTGCAGTTAGTAGCCCCACTAGTATAGAGAACTGAGCATGATTTAATAGCTTAAAATTGCATTAAGATTTTTGGAATGACCTATGTTATCTATTGATAGGTAAAGGAATGATCTTCATCAATATACTACTCGTTCTGGATTTGAAGATGAGTTCAAATCACACCTTTAGGACTTAGTACCCGTGTGATCTTGGACAATGCATTTAACTTCCCTCTCAGTTACTTCATATGCAAAATTATAAGTTAACCCCCATGTTTCAAAATACTTACTTGAAATGAAAAGTTTAATATTATCCCCAGTATATATTCTGAGACTAGTAGACAGTGAGGCAGCTAACTGTTTTCTTTTGTCTTCAGCACTGGAAGCAAGTAGAGAATACCCTGAATCTGTTGCAGTTTATGTGGGAAGGCACCCTTAGAAGGAGTCCATACCCAGTAGAGAAAGGACATTTATTTTATCCTTATGCCACCTGCATGGAGACAGCTGAGAGAGAACTATTACCCACATTTTGTCATTTTTCTGTTTATCTAAACAAGGACTTTCCTTTTTGCATTCATTTCATAGCATACTTGTGTTCCTCTATAGTAATACTTGCCCTTCTCACTCCTCAGTTTCCTGAAATTGTGAGTATTTTTACTAAAGTTGTTGAAGTATGGTCTCAAAAATTGTTTAAACTATTTCTGAGACACACAGGAAACTGTTTCTGATTTGTCTATGCAAACCGGTTGAAATGTGGAAAATATGCACTTAGAGTAAGTTATGAGTCTTATCTTGTACATATTTCCATGGAGCTATCACATTTGAGTTTTGGGTGATTCAGCCTTTGGTTTTACAACTTTAAGAAAAAAGCTTGAAGTAATGCAGGGCTGAACATAACAAAGTTGCTCTCTGTAGACCACTCTGCATGGTAATACAGTACTTATTACTCACTTTAGAACAATCTAGCTTTTCTTGGCTTATCATTATTGTATTCTGTTTGTCATTTTGACAAAAATTCCATATTTTATGAAGGAGAAAACATGCATATTGCAACTCATCTATATCTGTCCTAGCTTATGTTCTATCACATTAAATCTATTTCTTCTGATGTCACACAAAAGTATATTTTAGTGTTTGAACCATCTGATGGTTACATGGGGGTTGAATTAATTGTAAGACAATGCTATATGATTACAAGAATAAATTTAAATATATCATGAAAAGATATGGCCACTGACTGGAAAAATTAAGGCACTGCCAACCCTGAGCAACAGGATAAAAGTTCAAGATATTGGAGGACGCTCAGCCTCTCTCCCAGAATGAAGCACAGAGAAGGTGATTTTCCCTTCTGTTCTCCTAGTCTTATAGCAGAACTTCTCTCTTGATAGGAGACAACAAATCCAGAAGGGAAAAGTTGGAGAGAGTTAGAGGTACATGTGAGACTCATTTATAAAGGATCAAATACATCTACTCTCTCTGGAGACAGTCATAGAAAATTAGCATTTAAAACAGAATTTGGTTTCAAGGAGCAAGAGCTATGGTAGCAGAGAAGAGAGATAAGTAAATCTTCAAGAAAGAATAACCCTGAAAGTCAAGAGTTGGGCTACAGACAGAAGACCCCAAAGAACTCAACAGAACAACCTACTGAGCAAGATGTTTCACCAACTATGGAGAAACATAAGGACTCCACAAAAAGGCATGAGATGAGATAGGATATTGAGACCCTGTCACAGTGGAGGATTGAGTTCCTCCTGCGTTCCTTACATACTTCTCATTACACTGTTTGTGCTTATTCTTGACATTGGCACTATGTTAATGTCTTAGAGACTATATGTCAAGTTTGCAGGAAGGAGAAGGGAGTGGCAGGGAGATGGTCTGTAGCTGACCTTTTTACTCTGCTGTCCCAAAGACTTTCTTTTTAATTAATTGTATCTAATTACTGAATCTTAAAGAAAAGTAGAGTAGTGGGGACTTGTGAAGTATATACCCATGAGTTACCCCAGGACCTGTGAGAGTAGACAAGACACATTCCAGAGGACCAAACTTGCTAGTGCAAGCGTTAAGTTACAGAATTAGTAGCCCAGAGGATGTGTTAGATAAATATTGAAGAATGATGTGGGGAGAAATGCAGTAAAGCTATTCAACAATTCAGAGAAAGGGGTTGATTAATAACCAACATATTCAATGATGCATTAAAAAGAGTGAAATTCCATCTTTATTTATATCATATTATGGAATCTATGAAAGATTAAGTTTTGAAGCATTCTTTCACACACACACACACACACACACACACACACATACATTTAAATGTTATTAAGATTGTTTTATAGCAATGGAGAATACCAAAGACAGAATACATGCCCTGAGTCATCAACATTCTAAAAAGTCTTCATTTTAGCATGAATTCACAAGAATATAATGTAGAAATAAAATTACATTGTAATTTTTTACTAAGTTTACTTATATCTTTATTAAAATAATTGAATATAGGAATAAACAAAATTAAACTGTTACATAAACCCCCACATAATGATTTTCACCTCAATTTCCAACAAAATCAAATTATTATATACTTTTAAACAGCAAAAATGCTTCTATACACAGTACTTGGACATCCTAAAATGTAAGTGGGTTCAGTATGTTCAGCAATTTTAGTGACAAGCTATCAGGATGAAAACATACACTTATTTAAACTGTCTCTAAACTACCCAAACTATTAATAAAAAGTGGTAACATGTTAAATAGAATGCTATTACTTAGCAATTAAGGCATTATGAAATTCTGCTAAGAAGCTAAAAGGATCATATTTCTCAATTCAGTCTCTTTTTTGACTTAAAGAATCAAATGATTAAGGTGGAAAACAAATTAGCAAACTGGAGGAGGAAACTATCCTGTGGATTATGGAAGGTCCCAGCTTGAGGGTCCTCAGGACAAGCAGCTCCCTAACCTCATTAAACGTCACTCGTGACATCCTTCTGGGTGAACAATGCACCACGTTCCTGAGCAGCTGACATTTCTCAAGAACATTCTTCACCAGGCTCTGGGAGGAGGGGGGTCACTACTCTGGGCCAGTTTGCAGACACTTCCTAACAGATAACGGGCAGTGAGGAAGGTCATCTGATGGACACGCTCCTTAGGAATTCTGCTAGATACCTGGGTAACTGAAAGAGGCTTTTTTTCTTTTCAGCAATGTTCTTGAAGCTGCTTTTGCTCAGTTCTGGAT